>NC_084600.1:45697323-45804823 GCF_033807715.1 Cololabis saira | reverse complement strand
CGAAAAGGGACCACACACGGTGACCTTTGGCACTTCCGAAGGTTGCATGGGTCTGAACCTTGGCTCAGTGGATGAGAGTCCCCTCCTGATACAGAGTCTGGAATTTCAGCCTCCTATCTCAAAGCGTTAGTGAACTACCGTAGATGACCAAATAGTCGCCCGCGCGCAAATACGCGCCTGTGCTCTAATAGCCGCCGGGGTCCGAGCCCATTTGGCATAATAAACGCCGGTTCAATTAAACGCCCGGGCGACTACCGGTAATAACCTGGTAATAACACTGTATTTGCATTGTATTGTGTACAGTATCGTTCATACTGCTCTGATCAGCTCCGTGTGTCGCCGTTACACAGACAAACTGTCCTGCCCACCCGATCAAAGGTTATGGGGATTCTTTATTATTTATAATTTTATTTTTTATATATTAAAATCCCAAAATATCTGTACCGTTTCTGATTGGGTGTGTGCACTGCGAATCATTTTTAGACACAACAAAGAACGCGTACCGCAAAAGTTGTGTCTCGGACGGCGGAGGAACCCAGCGTCCCAGCAAAATGAGAAGAGAAAAAATAGTTCAGCAGACAGCGCACACAATGAAGGCTGATTTATGGTTCCGCGTTACACCAACGCAGAGCCTACGGTGCAGGTTACGCCGTAAGGCTGATTTATGGTTCCGCGTTACACCAACGCAGAGCCTACGGTGCAGGGTACGCCGTAAGGCTGATTTATGGTTCCGCGTTACACCAACGCAGAGCCTACGGCGTAGGGTATGCGGCGACCCGCACCGTACGTGGAAATGCGCTCTTTTTTTTTGCTATTAAAACATGATTTGTAATGTGAACAAATAATAGTTTTTGACGTAACATCAGAGATTGTACATGCTCTCTGTGAAAGGATGAGTCAAATCAGGTCGCAGCTGCTTCAACTGTGATTCCTTCACGAGGAGCGAACAGGATTTCAAACACGCTTGATTTTCTTGCGACCTCACGATTCGTGATCGGGAGCTCGTCGTGAGGTGTTGTGTTGTGTACAGTGTGTACAATTGTAGTTCCAGTGGTACTATGGTGATCTCATATGTTCTTTGTAAGTAATGGTCTGGTGCTGCTCATTGCAAAAATAAATTGTAGCCTGGTGCAAATACCCGCCTGGTTCTTATAAACGCCTGGGGTCCAAGTGGATTTAGCATATTAAACGCCCGGGCTACTAAATGGTCATCTACGGTATGCAAAAAAAGACACGAAATAGGCTTTCGCAGGCCGAAAAGCAACACACCTTTGACACTTCCAAAGGTCACACAGATCAGAAACTTGGCACAGTGGATGAAAGTCCCCTCCTGATACATAGTCTAGAATTTCAGCCTCCTAGCTCAAAGCGAAATAGGCCTCATAACAATACATAACAAACCTCCTGTGCCTACTGAGCATTAATAACATGTCATAATCGAAGGAGAACTAATTAAAACGGATGTCCTTAACATGAACCTATTGTATTATTGAACTATCAAGGACACTTTCGTGTTTTTGTGTTTAGAAATGTTAAAGATATTAAAAGAAAACCATAAAATACTGTGGCGAACAAGTCGTGCCCAGAGCGTGTCTCGAACCACAGTCTCCCAGACCACAGTCAACTGCACTAACCAGTCTCCCAGACCACAGTCAACTGCACTAACCAGTCTCCCAGACCACAGTCAACTGCACTAACCAGTCTCCCAGACCACAGTCAACTGCACTAACCAGTCTCCCAGACCACAGTCAACTGCACTAACCAGTCTCCCAGACCACAGTCAACTGCACTAACCAGTCTCCCAGACCACAGTCAACTGCACTAACCAGTCTCCCAGACCACAGTCAACTGCACTAACCAGTCTCCCAGACCACAGTCAACTGCACTAACCAGTCTCCCAGACCACAGTCAACTGCACTAACCAGTCTCCCAGACCACAGTCAACTGCACTAACAAGTCTCCCAGACCACAGTCAACTGCACTAACCAGTCGCCTAAATGCTGATGTGTTGCCCAGGCCGGCAAGGCCTTATCTTATCTGTGGTCGTTACACTATGTTCCAAAAAGTATTGTTTTTAATGGACAAGATCCGGCATTTTACGTTGAATTCTATTGTTCAGGTTTTAAAATTCTAGCTAAATACATAAAAAAGGGAGGTGAGGTGTGAGCTTCATAACAAAACTTCTGTGCCTACTGAGCATTAATAACATGGGGTTAGCCATAGAAAGGGGTGATATTGAGGTGTGAGCTCCATAGCAAGCATTAATAACATGGGGTTAGCCATAGAAAGGGGCGATAACAGACTCTACTAGTAGGTAGAGTAGGGCCCTACTGGCAATATCTATGGGATGATTGTTATCGTTTTGTCCTTCATTCAATGGTATGACAGCAGTCAAATCAGGTGACGGATCCCATTGACTTTGCATAGTACTATATCCGTGGTGCTCCCATTAAAACCTCAATAATACACTGCTAAAACAGCGTTAAAAACATGCTTTTACAAACTAACTGAAACAAAGAGTACCTTGCGCGACAAAAACTCATAATTTAGCCACTATAATAAAGAATATTATATCAATAATAATAATGTCATAATCCGTATATATATCACGACAACGGATCTCAATGACTGTGTATATATATATATATATATATATATATATATATATATATATATATATATATATATATATATATATATATGGAGTAGTTTCCTGTACGGCTGTGTTAGATATCAGACATTTCTGAGACATTTGTTCAAGACGTCAGGAAATCATGTAACTCTGGGAATAAAATCCTTTGCTTTTTTTGTCATTTTCTTCCGCTTCCTCCATCTCTTCCTCCATCTCTTCCTCCAGCTCTTCCTCCAGCTCTTCCTCCAGCTCTTCCTCCATCTCTTCCTCCATCTCTTCCTCCATCTCTTCCTCCATCTCTTCCTCGAGCTCTTCCTCCATCTCTTCCTCCAGCTCTTCCTCCATCTCTTCCTCCATCTCTTCCTCCAGCTCTTCCTCCAGCTCTTCCTCCATCTCTTCCTCCATCTCTTCCTCCATCTCTTCCTCCATCTCTTCCTCGAGCTCTTCCTCCATCTCTTCCTCCAGCTCTTCCTCCATCTCTTCCTCCATCTCTTCCTCCAGCTCTTCCTCCAGCTCTTCCTCCAGCTCTTCCTCCAGCTCTTCCTCCATCTCTTCCTCCATCTCTTCCTCCATCTCTTCCTCCATCTCTTCCTCCATCTCTTCCTCCATCTCTTCCTCGAGCTCTTCCTCCATCTCTTCCTCCAGCTCTTCCTCCATCTCTTCCTCCATCTCTTCCTCCAGCTCTTCCTCCAGCTCTTCCTCCATCTCTTCCTCCATCTCTTCCTCCAGCTCTTCCTCCATCTCTTCCTCCGGCTCTTCCTCCATCTCTTCCTCCGGCTCTTCCTCCAGCTCTTCCTCCAGCTCTTCCTCCAGCTCTTCCTCCATCTCTTCCTCCATCTCTTCCTCCATCTCTTCCTCCATCTCTTCCTCCAGCTCTTCCTCCAGCTCTTCCTCCATCTCTTCCTCCATCTCTTCCTCCATCTCTTCCTCCAGCTCTTACATGGTAATAGTCACCACGGTAACCATCGTCACTATTTTTCAGATTTTTTCAATTATTTTATTGTTTGAAAATGGTTCAAATATGTTATTTTGTTATTTGAAAAATTTTAAATTTGTTTTGTTGATCTATGTTTCTCTATTTCTATTATTTTTGTGAGGGGGATATATATTGTTTTTCGGCCCTACCTTGTTCTCTATATTCTCCTATGTGGGATCAATAAAGTTCTTATTTTTGCCGTCTGAGAAAATTAAATATATTATATTTGGTGCCTAACTGTTTCCAAGTATATTAGTGCGTGTGTGAATGAATAAATGAGACGTAAAACGTACATTGTAGAAAGATACTTTATGAAAATAAGTCCATTTACTTGTATTAGTTTCCAGTCTTGAACATCCAATATGGCGGCGATGGTGACGCCATATTGGATGAGGCAGTTGGCTCAGCACTCGTGCTGTGACCTGCCTCATCCAATATGGCGTCACCTGCCTGTGACGTCATTTCAACAGTTTTTAGACTCATAAACTTGAATTTGTGTTCACAGTGAAGACTCGTAGTCGTAGAAATTAGAGTTGTATTCAGAAGACTTTGCACTCACAGCTTTTACATTCATCCTCACATAAAAACAATCCTAACCCTAATCATTTATCACTCATGTGCGTGACAGCAGAATTTTGGGTACAACTTTTTTATTTACATACAAATGTTTATCATTACGAATAGGAATAGTTATAACATGGACACATCTTTTTGGAAGTTATCTTACTCCTTAGTGGCAGAGTTTATTTAAATGTTTGTGTTTTTATTTTATTTTATTTTTTATAAACTTTATTCAACATTTAAAAAGTACAAAATTCCTTTGAGGAAACATTAGTTTGCAACTGAAACATACGTTTACAACACACAAGCGAATATGTAAATCTATACATTTTTTCCAAGATAATCTTCTAAGATTAAATTAAAAAAAAAAAATAAAATAAATTAAAATAATCACAAAATAAAATAATCACAGGGGTTGACATTTCAACAAAAGTGTTTAAGCGTAGCAAGATTGTATCTTAAAGAGCAAGAAACTCTAACATGGTTTCACATAAATCATTTATAGACTGATTTTCTTTTGATAGTACCTTAATAGATGTTATATAACTTTTTATTTCGTTTTTAAAACAGACTATGGAGGGTTTGCTGTTTTTCCATTTATTTTTATGTATATGATATTTACCCAAAATGAGAATTATGTTCACCATCTTGGAACCTTCTTCGACAGACCGTCCATATAAATGATGACCCAATCTTTAACCACCGATAAACATCTTGCCAAATGTAAATGTGTGTGTGATACTGGGCTGATGAGGAGAATATAATGTGAGTTCCTGAGAGATCCAGCAGGGGGCAGCACCGGCAGCAGCAGCAGCAGCAGCAGTTCCTGCACGATCCAGCAGGGGGCAGCAGCAGCAGCAGCAGCAGCAGCAGCAGCAGCAGCAGCAGCAGCAGCAGCAGCAGCAGCAGCAGCAGCAGCAGCAGCAGCAGCAGCAGCAGCAGCAGCAGCAGCAGCAGCAGCACCGGCAGCAGCAGCAGTTCCTGCACGATCCAGCAGGGGGCAGCACCGCCAGCAGCAGCAGCAGCGGCGGGTGGTGTAAACCTCCAGAGAAGAAGAAGCAGCAGCTGATTGTAACATGGCCAGTGTTCGGGTGTCCGCGGCGTCCAGGCTGCTGTGGAGGATTACCGGGGGTGTGAGGGGATCCAGGGGGGGATCCGGGGCCCCCAGGACCCCCAGGACCCCCAGGACCCCCCTGGTCCTCCGGGCCGCCGGGGCCGCCCTGCTGGGCTCCGTGTCCGGGACCGGGCTGGTCTGGATCTCCCGGAACAGAACCAGGACTTTAGTCCGGGCTGAGGAGGAGAAGGTTAGTTTTATTCTTATTAAACACAATAAAACAGAACTTTAGAGGTCCGGGCTGCAGAAGAGAAGGTTAGTTTTATTCTTATTAAACACAATAAAACAGAAGCAGAACTTTAGAGAGGAGAAGGTTAGTCTGGTTTTATTCTTATTTAACACAATAAAACCGAACTTTAGAGGTCCGGGCTGCAGAAGAGAAGGTTAGTCTGGTCCTGGTTTTTATTCTTATACAGTAATTAAACCCCCTAAAATGACACCCCACAAAGCGAAATCACTTTAAAACACACAGATTTTAAACGTTGGAAGTCTGTGTGTGTTTGTTTGTCTTTAAGCTTAATTTAATGCCTTTTAAATTCCCCCTAGGGAATAAATAAAGTGATCTGAACTGAATTGGAAAACATGTTCTCAATAGGATGATAGTAAACTTCTGCTGTCAAATATAGAGCTATATAGAAAAACAATTAACTATATATTGAAATAAAAGACAAACAGGGGTTTTTATAAAGTGCAAACTATAAAAGTATCACAGTATTTAAAATGAGGCAAACAAAAGCACCAGAAAGAGGAGCAAAGCAGAAAACAAGATAAATGTAATCACTAATCTGTTTGGTCTGTTTTTCTTAGGGATAAGAAGAATAATTTAAAATCATTTAAAAACCAGTCAATCAAAGGCTCTGGTTCTGGTCCAAACTTTACTGATTATAATATCACACTAATGTTCCTTATACTCAACAAAACCTCGCCCTGGGTCAATATTTAATTATTATATTCTGTTAAACAGCGCCCCCTACCTGTCTGTTTTTACACCATCTTTATGACCTTAACAAGTTTCTGCTGTTCTAGTTTAATTCATTTAATATTACTTTAGTTGGTTGGAATATATCTTTGAATTAGAGCAGTTGTATAACAATAATAACAGCAATTATAATAACACAATCTTATGCACCTTCCAATAATCAGGCCAGCAGCAGCTCCCGAGGCTCCGGCCTGCAAACATGCACAAAAGAGAAAAAAGGGGGGCCGGCACAAGAAACTACAGGAACGATGGACAAAAATGATAGCTATGAGATATTTATAATAAATAAAAATGGAAATGGAGAAGAGAGGAAGGGAAGAGGAGAGGAGAAGAAGGGTGAGAGGCACCGCCCAGCGGATCATGTCCCCCCTGCAGCATAAGCCTATAGCAGCATATCTACCACCAAGCTATATTTGAGACTAACTATTATAGTCTTGTTCTATAGCTGCAACTATGACTACTGACTCTAACACACTAGAGTTTACACTACCTAGAGATTTACCAACACCAGCTAGAGGTTTACTAAACACTAACTATAGGCTTTACTAAACAGAAAGGTTTTAAGTTTAGTTTTAAAGGTGGAGGTGGTGTCAGCCTCCTTAACCCAGATTGGAAGTTGGTTCCATAGTAATGGTGCCTGATAGCAGAACGCCCGCCCTCCAAATCTACATTTAGATACTCTAGGAACTACGAGTAAACCTGCACTCTGAGAACGGAGAGCTCTGCCAGGAACATAAGGCACTATCAGGTCTTGTAAATAATGCGGAGCTAAGCCGTTTTGGGCTTTATACGCAAGTAATAAGATTTTAAATTGGATTCTGAATTTTACAGGTAGCCAATGGAGCGACGCTAACACTGGAGAGACGTGGTCTCTCCTGCTGATTCCTGTCAGTACTCGTGCTGCAGGAAAGTTACGGGTAGTAACTAGTAATTAGTAGTTTGTAACTGTTATTACAGGATGCCCCCACCCCCCTGTCGGCCAGGAAGCTCTGGTTCATCCAGTTACTGGTAGTAACTAGTAACTAGTAGTAACTGGTAGTAACTAGTAACTTGTAGTAACTAGTAACTAGTAGTTTATAATTACAGGATGCCCCCGCTCCCCTGTCGGCCAGGAAGCTGCGGTTCGTCCAGTTACTGGTAGTAACTAGTAACTGGTAGTAACTAGTAGTTACTGGTAGTAACTAGTAGTTACTGGATTTTATTATTCCAGGATGCCCCCGCTCCCCTGTCGGCCAGGAAGCTCCGGTTCGTCCAGTTACTGGTAGTAACTAGTAACTGGTAGTAACTAGTAGTTACTGGTAGTAACTAGTAGTTACTGGATTTTATTATTCCAGGATGCCCCCGCTCCCCTGTCGGCCAGGAAGCTCCGGTTCGTCCAGTTCGCCTCTGTGGTGTTTGAGGACGAGCCGTACATGACGCCCCGGGACTTCCTGTTCTCCGTCATGCTGGAGAAAGTGGATCGTAAGAAACTTCTACACCTCCTACACCCGAGCTGCACCTACACCTACACCTGAAACAGAAACTTCTACACCTACATCCGAGCTACACCTCCACCTGAAACTTTTATCTTTCTAGCTGTTTTCTAACTTTTCCATCCCGTCTTTCTCTACTGAAACTCTCACGTGTCACTGAAAGTTTGTTTCTAATATTGTTTTAGTGTCAAAGTCAGTACACAAATTAAACTCCCAAAATCAATTACTATTACCCTGTAAAATAGTTTATATTTAATTGATTTTGCTAAATTGCTGTTGCATAACACGCAGGTTAAAATAGTAATAACTAGAATAATTGGTTAGAGTTGAACTGAAAACTGTAATTCAATCATAGTATGGACAAAGTTTCAAATGAATCAACATTTATTTTAAAGTTGAACTACTTTTGTACATCTTTTGTGTTGCAGTTTTCATGTAGTTTGTGGTTTTAAAACCTTCAGATGAATAAATATGTCTAAAACCTCCGGTTCTGTGTCTGACTCTCGTAGGGAAACTGCAGAAGAGGATTCTGACGTCTCAGGTGAGTTTTTATTCTGACATCACAGGTAAGTTTTCATAGAGTTAGGTCATCAGATTAGTGATGTTTCTGTTATTGCTGATTTTCCACTGGATTCGTTGCAGGAAGTGAACGGCATGTTAGCAGCCGCCGCTAAAGCTCGTCCTGGAACCGATCTGTTCAGACTCCTGGGAGACAAAGGTCAGGACACGAATATACATCTGTAATAACTATGTAATAACACGATCACATCTGTAATAACTATGTAATAACACGATCACATCTGTAATAACTACGTAATCACACGATCACGTCTGTAATAACAGGATCATATCTGTAATAACTACGTAATAACACGATCACATCTGTAATAACTACGTAATAACACGATCATGTCTGTAATAACTACGTAATAACAGGATCATATATGTAATAACACGATCACATCTGTAATAACTACATAATAACAGGATCATATATGTAATAACTACGTAATAACACGATCACGTCTGTAATAACTACATAATAACACGATCATATCTGTAATAACTACGTAATAACACGATCACGTCTGTAATAACTACATAATAACACGATCACATCTGTAATAACTACGTAATAACACGATCACGTCTGTAATAACTACGTAATAACACGATCACATCTGTAATAACTACGTAATAACACGATCACATCTGTAATAACTACGTAATAACACGATCACATCTGTAATAACTACGTAATAACACGATCACATCTGTAATAACTATGTAATAACTATGATCACATCTGTAATAACTACGTAATAACACGATCATATCTGTAATAAATACGTAATAACTATGATCACATCTGTAATAACTACGTAATAACACGATCATATCTGTAATAAATACGTAATAACTATGATCACATCTGTAATAACTACGTAATAACAGGATCATATCTGTAATAACTACGTAATAACACGATCACATCTGTAATAACTACGTAATAACACGATCACATCTGTAATAACTACGTAATAACACGATCATATCTGTAATAACTACGTAATAACACAATCGTATCTGTATAAAAACGTCTCATCTCCAGTAAACTGAACATTTATCTCTGTTTCCTGCAGGTCTGATTTCCTACACGGAGTATTTGTTCCTGCTGACGATCCTGACCAGTAAGTCCTGATTCCCGCCGCGGCATGTGACCAGTCTTTACTCTGGTGATTCAGGTGGAGTTAACGCTCCAGTTTGTTTAATCATCAGAATCAGGTTTATTTATCAGGTCAGACAAGACATGGAATTTGACTCGGTTATTTTGGCTCACTGTTCAGTAAATAGGTAATAGAAAAATGACAGCTCTTATTGACATACCGTATTTTCGCGACCATTCGGTGCAGCCTCAGTTTTGTGTCATTTCTGTATTTAAAACACACACATGGCGCATGGACCGAAAAGGCGCCGTCTACACACACGGAGCGCCGCCTTACAACACACACACACGCCTCACAACACACACACACGCCTCACAACACACACACACGCCTTACAACACACACACACGCCTTACAACACACACACACGCCTTACAACACACACACACGCCTCACAACACACACACACGCCTTACAACACACACACACGCCTTACAACACACACACACGCCTTACAACACACACACACGCCTTACAACACACACACACACGCCTTACAACACACACACACGCCTTACAACACACACACACGCCTTACAACACACACACACACGCCTCACAACACACACACACACACGCCTTACAACACACACACACGCCTCACAACACACACACACACACGCCTTACAACACACACACCTAGAGCGAAAAAATAATACATTAAAAATAGAGCGGGAACAATACTTTGATTGTACTTTCTTCAAGTTATTACATTAATCAAACCCATCGAAATCTTCATCCTCCGTTTCTGCATTCATCCGAGCCTGATCGCGCTGAGACCGGGAGAACTGATCAATGAGACCAGGAGAACTGATCAATGAGACCAGGAGAACTGATCAATGAGACCGGGAGAACTGATCAATGAGACCGGGAGAACTGATCAATGAGACCAGGAGAACTGATCAATGAGACCGGGAGAACTGATCAATGAGACCGGGAGAACTGATCAATGAGACCGGGAGAACTGATCGATGAGACCAGGAGAACTGATCGATGAGACCAGGAGAACTGATCAATGAGACCGGGAGAACTGATCAATGAGACCGGGAGAACTGATCGATGAGACCAGGAGAACTGATCAATGAGACCGGGAGAACTGATCAATGAGACCAGGAGAACTGATCAATGATCAATGAGACCGGGAGAACTGATCGATGAGACCAGGAGAACTGATCGATGAGACCAGGAGAACTGATCAATGAGACCGGGAGAACTGATCAATGAGACCGGGAGAACTGATCGATGAGACCGGGAGAACTGATCAGCTGCGACGGACAGAGCAGCTCTCTGGCCGCGCTGCAGCCGAGTCATTTTCCTGCCGGACGGCTCCTCGGAAATGATGCCGGCTTTTGCAAAAGCCCGAACAACAGTCCAGTCCAGCAGACACGTCAGCCCACGATCTACAATTCTTCAACGGTAAACGACGGAGCCGGCCGCCCGGTCGGCGGTTCCTCCGGCCCCCTGCCACCTCTGCGGTGCAGCTCCCCGGGAGCCGCGTCTCCTTCTCGGTAGCGAGGCCGAGTCTCCCCGTCCGCCCCAGGTGTCCCGCCACGGAGCCGCCGCCGGGCAATCACGGGCAATTCACGCGCCCCCCTTACCCCTTTAACTTCTCATGGTGGCCTCAACTACATCCGCCTTATGGATCTGCGTTAAGTCGACGCAGCCCTACGCCGTAGGCTCTGCGTCGGTGTAACGCAGAACCATAAATCAGCCTTTACAATAATACAATGGGCGCATTGTGTCATTGGGCGCGCGGCACATTTAAAAAAAAAAAATAAGACGTTTATATGCTCCTAATGTTCGCAAAAATACGATATACAATTTTTAAAAAGTGAAAGGTGCAGCAGAATGAGGTAGACATGATTATTGGAAGGCGCATATGATTGTGTTGTTGTTATTATTATTAGTGCCACGGCTGCGCCAAGAGGCACGCCTCCTCCATAGCTCTGCCATAGCAATTGTTATTGTCTGTGTTTCATCTTCTTATTATTCATTTTCCGGACAGATTTCGGTTTGCTACTCCTCCTACAGATTTCAGACGACCGAGGCGAATCATATATAAAAATGTGCGGCTCGATCGGCAATAGTGTGCCTTTGGTGTTGAAATTCCCATTTTTCCCAAAGTTATTCCCAAAAAAACGGCCAGAAAAACCCATTCAAAGCGGATGGGAAAAAGTAAAAAAAAAAAAATCACCTTTTTTCTGAGTCACCTACCTTTCCCATACCTGCACGTAGAAAGGTCATTCAACCTTCAAAGTGGAGGAAAACTTCTCTTCTCTCCAAAACACCAACCATTTTTTTCCTAAGATGTACACTTTTCAAGATATGAGCACTCAAGCGAGGACTGGAAATCACTTTTTTGTCAAATCTAGAGTGGAGCTCTCATTTTTTAGAGTGGGAGGGACAGTAAAAAAACAACCTTAATTTTTATTTGTAACTCGAGCTCACGGCCAAACCGTGAAAGCTGGACAAATACGTTTTGGTCAGAATGTAGACATAGGTGTTGGGATTCATAAAATGTGACTTTGACAGGCGGGGTATGCACAAAATTTAAACGGGGGGCGCTAAAGCGGCGCCAATTCCTGCCTCGGTCTCCATTTACTTCAATGTAATCAAACATTTTCTTCAAAAAAATCTCACTTTGTTTTCGAGCTGCCGTTACTAACACATTTTAAGGAATATCTGAATGAAATTAAGATTGTCAGAATCTGCCGGGTTCTGTGTCTCTCACGGTGTCTATTTTTCTGCTAGGAAATACGATTTTCTCACAAATCTGAGTTATTTCAGAACTTCTCAGAAGGCAAAAGCTGTGGTTTTCTCAAAGCGAACCCGGAACCTTCCTCATTTCCAGGTTGTTGTTGCCCCTAGCAACCAGAGCTCAGCTGTTGACTGATTAGACTGACCCAGAACTGGTCACATGACCCAGTCAGAACAGACTTCATAATACTTTACCCTGGAAAATGGAGAAATCTGAACCCTGACCTTTTGACCTTAGATGATCAACAGTCCTGCTGGGAACCGGTTCATGGGATATATATGTATATTATTATTATTATTATACATATAAATATTTACATTTGTATATTATATATACAAATTAGCCCCTTCTTCTGATTGGTTGTCCCTATTTTCTGCTATAACTTTTAAATGGTTTGACATAGAGAATCATGTGTGGTGTCATTGGACTTAGTTTTGAGTCCTTCACCTTTATTGCTGAAAAATGCAATAATGTACACAAATGTGCAGCAACCCGCCGTGGCACTCTCGAAATTTCTGCGAGGAAATTGTCTAGTTATTATTATTATTATTATTGCACAGTGATTCATTTCTCTGAGACGATCAGTGATCAGATTCATCAGAAACTGTCATTTAGGCCCGTTTGTTCCAGAACCGTTAGTTCCAGAACCGTTTGTTCCAGAACCGTTAGTTCCAGAACCGTTAGTTCCAGAACCGTTTGTTCCAGAACCGTTTGTTCCAGAACCGTTTGTTCCAGAACCGTTTGTTCCAGAACCGTTAGTTCCAGAACCGTTAGTTCCAGAACCGTTTGTTCCAGAACCGTTTGTTCCAGAACCGTTAGTTCCAGAACCGTTAGTTCCAGAACCGTTTGTTCCAGAACCGTTTGTTCCAGAACCGTTAGTTCCAGAACCGTTTGTTCCAGAACCGTTAGTTCCAGAACCGTTTGTTCCAGAACCGTTTGTTCCAGAACCGTTTGTTCCAGAACCGTTTGTTCCAGAACCGTTTGTTTATGTTCCAGAACCGTTTGTTCCAGAACCGTTAGTTCCAGAACCGTTTGTTCCAGAACCGTTAGTTCCAGAACCGTTAGTTCCAGAACCGTTAGTTCCAGAACCGTTTGTTTGTGTTCCAGAACCGCGGACCGGGTTCCACATCGCCTTCCAGATGTTGGACGTGGACGGGAACGAGCAGGTCGACAAGAAGGAGTTCCTGAAGGTGAACGGATGAATCTCTAACAGAAATAATAGAGGAAATAATAATAATATTATATTATATTATATTATAATATAATATAGTATTATTATTATTATTATTATTATTATTATTATTATTATTATTATTATTATTATTATTATTATTATTATTATTATTATTATTATTATAATACAGGACTGTCTCAGAAAATTAGAATATTGTGATAAAGTTCTTTATTTTCTGTAATGCAATTAAAAAAACAAAAGTGTCATCCATTCTGGATTCATTACAAATCAACTGAAATATTGCAAGCCTTTTATTATTTTAATATTGTTGATCATGGTTTACAGCTTAAGAAAACTATCTAAAAAAATTGGAATATTCTGTGAATCTTAATCTTAAACTGTAAACCATAATCAGCAATATTAAAATAATAAAAGGCTTACAATATTTCAGTTGGTTTGTAATGAATCCAGAATGTATTACATTTTTGTTCTTGTAATTGCATTACAGAAAATCACAATATTCTAATTTTCTGAGACCGTCCTGTAGACGATGAATCCATGTTTCATAATGGGGGTTCAGGTTATCCAGATGTTTTTATTAAATGTCACGTGTCACCACCTTTAACCTTTAATGCTGCTGGAGCTGCAGATGTTTCCACGGCGGTGAGTAAAACCAGAAGTGAAGGTGAGGGACGGATGTTTCTGTTTTCACTCTGTTTTAGTCTGTTGTGTGTTTGCTTGAGTCGTTCCTTCCGTTAGTCTCTCTGGAGTCTGGATAGTTTGGATAGTTTCTGGTGCTGAACTGAACTGAACTCAGATCTCCAGTAGAAGCATGTCAGGTCTGGTGTCATATTTCCACGTAGCGACTGGAGCCCGAGCTGAAGCATCAGTTAGCGTTAGCATGGACCTAGCTCTAGCATTAGCATGGACCTAGCTCCGTTAGCATGGACCTAGCTCTAGCGTTAGCATGGACCTAGCTCCGTTAGCATGGACCTATCTCTAGCATTAGCATGGACCTAGCTCTAGCATTAGCATGGACGTAGCTCTAGCATTAGCATGGACCTAGCTCTAGCATTAGCATGGACGTAGCTCTAGCATTAGCATGGACCTAGCTCTAGCATTAGCATGGACCTAGCTCCGTTAGCATGGACCTAGCTCTAGCATTAGCATGGACCTAGCTCTAGCATTAGCATGGACGTAGTTCTGTTAGCATGGACCTAGCTCTAGCGTTAGCATGGACCTAGCTCCGTTAGCATGGACCTAGCTCTAGCATTAGCATGGACCTAGCTCTAGCATTAGCATGGACGTAGCTCTGTTAGCATGGACCTAGCTCTAGCATTAGCATGGACCAATCTCCGTTAGCATGGACCTAGCTCTAGCATTAGCATGGACCTAGCTCTAGCATTAGCATGGACGTAGTTCTGTTAGCATGGACCTAGCTCTAGCGTTAGCATGGACCTAGCTCCGTTAGCATGGACCTAGCTCTAGCATTAGAATGGACCTAGCTCTAGCATTAGCATGGACGTAGCTCTGTTAGCATGGACCTAGCTCTAGCATTAGCATGGACCTAGCTCCGTTAGCATGGACCTAGCTCCGTTAGCATGGACCTAGCTCTAGCATTAGCATGGACCTAGCTCTAGCATTAGCATGGACCTAGCTCCATTAGCATGGACCTAGCTCTAGCATTAGCATGGACCTAGCTCCATTAGCATGGACCTAGCTCTAGCATTAGCATGGACGTAGCTCTGCGTGTGATTAGATCTGGTTTGATCAGGAAACTTCTGTTTCAGCAAAGGAAAACAGTTCAACCGGGAAAAAAGTTAATATTTTCTTCTTTCTACAAAAAAATAAACTGATCCATTTTTTTTCATCAATACGGGAGAAAAATGGGAGAAATGTGATTGTTGCATTTTGCCTGTTTGTTTGACAAATGATAAGAAACGTATTAAAGTTGGAGAAATGTGAAAAAAGATGCCAAACTTTTGTTAAAACTGGAACTTTCTCTTCATCCATGTTTTCACGGCGACGCCAAAGCTGAAGAAAATCATCGGCAAAAGCAAAGTCAGAAGTCCGGAGAACGTTGTTGAGGTGAGTACCGAAATAACTAACTAACTAACTAACTAACTAACTAACTAACTAACTAACTAACTAGCAGGTTAAAAACTGAGAAGTCCTGAGAACGTTGTAGAGGTGAGTACCGAAATAACGAGCTAACTAGCTAACTAACTAACTAACTAACTAACTAACTAACTAACTAACTAACTAACTAACTAACTAACTAACTAACTAACTAACTAACTAACTAACTAACTAACTAACTAACTAACTACCGTATTGGCCTGAATATAGGACAGTGTTTTTTACATTGAAATCAGACTGAAAAAGTGGGGGTCGTCTTACATTCGGGGTCTAGACGTTATACCCATTTACACCACTAGATGGAGCCAGATATCTTTAAAGCGAATGCTGAACTAAACTCCCCAGAACAAAGGAACCCCTGTCACGAAGAAGAAAAATAAAAAATAGTATAAGAAAGAAAAGAGAAGAAAATAAGAGAAGAGATAACAGAAAGTGGAGAAACGTAGCGACAATCTGGAGAAAAGAGGGTGGAAGATCGGCAGGTGAACCGGCAGCTGAGGAGAAGTTATGATGCAAACTTCAACATGATGGTTTAATGAGGCAAAATAACAGGCTTTTTCTCCAATATGTTGTTATAATCATTTGTTTCAGATGTACTGTCATTATTTTCTGTATAAACATTTAATTTGGTGTTCAAAAAGTCTTTTTTTAAACTTGAGTCTTGAGAAAGAGGGTCGTCTTATAATCAGGGTCGTCTTATATTCGGGACAATACAGTAAGTAACTAACTAACTAACCAGCAGGTTAACTAGCAGGTTAATGGGTTAACTAGCAGGTTAATGAGTTAACTAGCAGGTTAACTAGCAGGCTAATGAGTTAACTAGCAGGTTAACTAGCAGGCTAATAAGTTAACTAGCAGGTTAAGTCTGGTTTGTTTCATGTCTCAGAAACCAGCCGAGGACGGGGACGGTTAACTAGCAGGTTAACTAGCAGGTTAATGAGTTAACTAGCAGGTTAAATAGCAGGCTAATGAGTTAACTAGCAGGTTAACTAGCAGGCTAATGAGTTAACTAGCAGGTTAACTGGCATGTTAATGAGTTAACTAGCAGGTTAAGTCTGGTTTGTTTCATGTCTCAGAAACCAGCCGAGGACGGGGACGGTTAACTAGCAGGTTAACTAGCAGGTTAATGAGTTAACTAGCAGGTTAACTAGCAGGTTAATGAGTTAACTAGCAGGTTAACTAGCAGGTTAATGGGTTAACTAGCAGGTTAATGAGTTAACTAGCAGGTTAATGAGTTAACTAGCAGGTTAAGTCTGGTTTGTTTCCTGTCTCAGAAACCAGCTGAGGACGGGGACGGTTAACTAGCAGGTTAACTAGCAGGTTAACTAGCAGGCTAATGAGTTAACTAGCAGGTTAAGTCTGGTTTGTTTCCTGTCTCAGAAACCAGCCGAGGACGGCGACGGCGTCAACACGACTCTAACTAACTAACGAGCAGGTTAACTAGCAGGTTAATGGGTTAACTAGCAGGTTAAATAGCAGGCTAATGAGTTAACTAGCAGGTTAACTAGCAGGTTAATGGGTTAACTAGCAGGTTAACTAGCAGGTTAAGTCTGGTTTGTTTCCTGTCTCAGAAACCAGCCGAGGACGGCGACGGCGTCAACACGACTCTAACTAACTAACTAACTAACTAACGAGCAGGTCAACTAGCAGGTTAACTAGCAGGTTAACTAGCAGGTTAATGGGTTAACTAGCAGGTTAAATAGCAGGCTAATGAGTTAACTAGCAGGTTAACTAGCAGGTTAATGGGTTAACTAGCAGGTTAACTAGCAGGTTAAGTGTGGTTTGTTTCCTGTCTCAGAAACCAGCTGAGGACGGCGACGGCGTCAACACGACTCTACAAGCTTATTTCTTTGGGAAGAGAGGAGACAAGAAGCTGCAGTACCAGGAGTTCCGCAGGTAAAACCTTAACTATCTTAACTATCTTAACTATCTTAACCACCTTAACCTCAGCTGTTGTTGCTAACGCAGACGAGCTACGAGCATCGTTTAGTTTCACATCAGTGAAAACCTCGTCCCAATGCATTTAATAAAAAGTCTGCTCGACTCCCAACGTTAGAGCTAATTAATCATCGTAGTCTGAGCTAACCGACGTAGTTAAAGTATTTTACATGATTAAATCAGTCACGCTTCCACATAGATAAATGTTGATCTGACGGGTTATTTTCATCTGTCAATCATCCTACCGGCCCGGTGTCAAAAAGTGATTGAAGTCCAAATACGGTTAATGAAAAGTTGTTTCTGCCTAAATATGATTTGATCTCATTCTTGAGCTTCATAATCTGAAAATCTGACATTTCAGCGCTATCGCTCAACGGGCTGCTACGCGCGCTCCCGCGGCCACAAATCACATTCTGGCAGGAAATCACTCGCTTTATTTTTGTTAGTGATGCCACTACTGTGACCACCAAATAATGTGGTTTTCCTGGAAATAATGTGGTTTTCCTGCCTCCTCCTCATCCACAACATTTCCATCTCAGTCTCTGCGAAATTTTGCTTTCTGGTCTTCCCTGCCATGATTTTTGAGTGTAAAACACCGTTCGGCAGATCCATTCATATGCAAATCATGAACTACTTTGCGTTGCCCATTCATGGTATAAAGTGGGCGTGTAGAGGGCGAGATATGAGGAGAATTCACCTGCCAACCTTCCAGCTGGACTGTGATTTATAAAGAGAACATTGCGTGCAAGTGTGCTTGCACACGGTTTTATAAATCAGGATTTTTTTTTGCGCCCGCCATTTTCGGCTTTTGGCTTTACGTGCACTTTTAGTTTGAATCCTACACACTCTTTTATAAATGAGGCCCCTGGTCCAGACCTGGTCCAGGTCTGGTGGAGCCAGATCTGACACGTAAACCTGGTCCAGACCTGGTCCAGACCTGGTCCAGACCTGGTCCAAACCCTGTCCTGGTCCAGACCTGGTCCAGACCTGGTCCAGACCTGGTCCAGACCTGGTCCAGACCTGGTCCAGACCTGGTCCAAACCTGGTCCAGACCTGGTCCAGACCTGGACCAGGTCTGGACCAGGTCTGGTGGAGCCAGATCTGACACGTAAACCTGGTCCAGACCTGGAGAACCTAAACTATCCACTAACACACCGTGAGGTTTAAAAGCAGTTTGAAACATTTAATCTCCTTCATAAGTCCGGGGTGAAACCTCCCGTTTTTATTGGTTCATTACATATTTAATTTAATCATTTTAATTTAAATATGCACATGTGTCCCTATTGATTTAAATCATCAGTTTAAACTCAGTTTAAATTCAGTTTGAACAGTTTTACTCAGCAGGGTTTGTTTAAAGTTGCAACACCGCCCCCTGGTGGCCGCTGGAGGTACTGTTGGTTTATTCACCACATTTACTGTTGGATGTTTTTGATGGAAAACATTCAAGTTTCCATGGAATAAAAAGCAGGAAACATTTGATGAGAAAGTTTCCATCTTCAGGTTCAAATCCTAGTCTGACAGACGAGGTCCAGGAGATGGAGTTCATGTGTTCATGGTTCATGTGTTCACCAGGTTCATGGAGGAGCTGCAGGCCGAGGTGCAGGAGATGGAGTTCCTGTAGTTCATGTGTTCATGGTTCATGTGTTCACCAGGTTCATGGAGGAGCTGCAGGCCGAGGTGCAGGAGATGGAGTTCCTGTAGTTCATGTGTTCATGGTTCATGTGTTCACCAGGTTCATGGAGGAGCTGCAGGCCGAGGTGCAGGAGATGGAGTTCCTGTAGTTCATGGTTCATGTGTTCACCAGGTTCATGGAGGAGCTGCAGGCCGAGGTCCAGGAGATGGAGTTCATGTGTTCATGGTTCATGTGTTCACCAGGTTCATGGAGGAGCTGCAGGCCGAGGTGCAGGAGATGGAGTTCCTGTAGTTCATGTGTTCATCATTCATGTGTTCACCAGGTTCATGGAGGAGCTGCAGGCCGAGGTGCAGGAGATGGAGTTCATGTGTTCATCATTCATGTGTTCACCAGGTTCATGGAGGAGCTGCAGGCCGAGGTCCAGGAGATGGAGTTCCTCCAGTTCTCCAAGGGCATGGACACCATGAGGAGGGAGGACTTCGCCGAGTGGCTGCTGCATTACACCAACGAAGAAGACAACGAGGTTTACTGGGAGAACATGAGGAAGAAGATCCCGGCCGGCCAGGTACCACAACCCTCCGCAGATATGTGAATGAATGAATGACATTTTTACCAATGAAAGTCAACGATGAAACCACCCACGAGTCTTTATGTGAAACCATTTAAAAGTTACGGCAGAAAGTAGGAACTATCAAATATGGACCAATCAGATGAAGGGGGGGCGCGCTTTTTGGCGTCTAGCATCGCCACGGTAACACTTTTGAAAGAGAAAAGTAATGCGTGGTGTCGGAGGATGGAGGTGCACATTTTGATGTATAACACACCTGGGTGCACGTTACGGTTCGGGCCGTATTAACTGCCGAAGGAATGGCATAAATTTTGCCAAAATGACGCGATTAATTCAAAATGGCCGACTTCCTGTTGGGTTTGGGCCATGGCGCCAAGAGACTTTTCTTTAAGTTGTGCCATGATACAGGTGTGTAGCGATTTTCGTGCATGTATGTCAAACCGTATCGTGGGGCTTGAGGCACAAAGTTTTCTAGGGGGCGCTGTTGAGCCGTTAGGCCACGCCCATTAATGCAAACCATGAAATATCACATTTATCACCAGGACAGGCTTGGTGCAAAATATGGTGACTTTTGGTGCACGTTTAGGGGGAAAAAAGAAAGAAGGAAACTCCCATCCCATGCGGGGTGCGCGGGCGGGCGCGGCGGCGGGGTGGCACCATTCCCAGGTGTCTATGTCTTATGTTGTCAGTATGAATGGGGGGATGTTGGACCGGTTCCCCCTTCGTCTGGGGGCCCCGGCGGCGCCGGGGGCGCCCGTGGAGGTACGGTGGGGCCCTGGCCCGGCTCGGAGGGCCGGCCCCCGTCTACTGGATGGCCGCTGGGGGAGCGTGGGTGTCTTTTCAGGGCTGGCACTGCTGGTCCTGCCTCCTGGCTTCGGCCTCTGCTCCCCCTCCTTCCCCCCCTACACGATTCATACGCACACAGGAGAAGGGGCGGGGGGTCCGGGGCGTGGAGGACATTGTCCAGCGTGGCCCGGCACTCCCCGCCCCACGGTTTTAATAACACTGTAGACTTAAAACCCACATTTTCAGACTGGCATATGAGACCTGATGTTCCCCTGTTGGTGGCTGCTCTGCTACGGGTTCTGTGCAGTCTGTTTATATTTTATGAATCTGTTTTAATTATTTTGACTGTATTGTTGTTGTACGGCGACCTTGAGTGCCATTAAAGGCGCCCTATAAATAAAATGTATTATTATTATATATATATATGAATAAGCTGCTTATTTAACCAACGGTGACCCCGTTTCTTCTCCTCCAGAGCATCACCTTTATATTTATATATGTATATATATATATTTATATATATATACTATTATCATTGTCTCTTCTTCTCCAGAGCATCACCTTCGACGAGTTTAAAGCCTTCTGTCTTTTCACCAACAACCTGGAGGATTTTTCCTTCTCCATGAAGATGGTGACGGGGGCCAACCGGCCCTTCGGACTGGGTAAGAACCAGAACCAGAACTAGAACCGGCCCGTGGGCCTGGGTAAGAACCAGAACCGGGTCGTGGGACCAGGTCGTAGAACCGGGTAACGTGGTTTTCTCATGGCATCGTCAGCAGGACACATGCCACAGGCCACGGTTACAGGATGTTTTCTAGTTAGTGCCACGGCTGCGCCAGAGGCTCCTCCTCCTCCATAGCTCTGCCATAGCAATGGAGGAGGAGGAAGAGGAACAGGAAGAAGAGGAGTAGTAGTAGTAGTAGTAGTAGTAGTAGTAGTAGTAGTAGTAGTAGTAGTAGTAGTGCCTTTAGCGCAGCCGTGGCACTATTGTTATCCTGCACGTTTATTTTTTTAATTCATTTTCCGGCAAGATTTCGGTTCGCTACTCCTCCTACAGATTTCAGAGGACCCAGGCGAATCATATATCAAAACGTGCGGCTTGATCGGGAATAGTGTGCTATGACTTTTGGTGTTGAAATTCCCATTTTACCCAAAGTTATTCCCAAAAAAAAAGGCCAAAAAAACCCATTCAAAGTGGATGGGAAAAAGTACAAAAAAAAGCCAAAATTCACCTTTTTTCTGAGTCACCTAACTTTCTCATACTTGCACGTAGAAATGTCATTCAAACTTCAAAACGGAGGAAAACTTCTCCTCTCTCTCCAAACACCGTTTTTTCCTAAGATGTAAACTCTTCAAGATATGATTACTCAAGCGAGGACTGGAAATCACTTTTTTGTCAAATCTAGAGTGCGGGTGTCGGTTGCTAGAGGGGGAGAAACAGTAAAAAAATAACCTGAATTTTTATTTGTAACTCGAGCTCACGGCCAAACCGTAAAAAGGAGACAAATAATTTTTGGTCAGAATGTAGACATAGGTGTTGGGATTCATAAAATGTGACTTTGACAGGCGAAGTATGCGCAGAATTTAAATGGGGAGGGATAAAGCGGCGCCAATTCCTGCCTCGATCTCCATTGACTGTAATGTAATCAAATGTTTTCTTCAAAAGAATCTCACTCTGTCTTCGCACTGAGCTTACTCACTCATTTTAAGGAATATCTGAATAAAATTAAGATTGTCAGAATCTGCCGGATTCTGTCTCTCACGATGTTTTTGTTTTTCTGCTACGAGCTACGGTTTGATCACAAATCGTAGTTATTTGAGACCTTGTCAGAAGGCAAAATCTGGAGTTTTCTTACAGCAAAACCAGAAAGTCATGAGAAAAACCTCGGCAGTTGCAGCATTCGTCCAGAAGATGGTGCAATTGTAGAGCAAATGAAATGCTGGACACAACGATATAGATCTGTACGTGGTAAATTCAACGGTTTAAAAGTTATGCCCATGGGACATAATTGTTATAATAAAACTCTTTGTAAGACATAGTCTTACAGAAACATGTGTAAAATACTCATTTATTGTGGTATTGTTATCAGATTTGAACCTGCACTAGATAAGGCTTCAGGCTGTGTCTCAGTGTGTTTTAAAACCAATAAGTCACAGATTCATCTGCAGAAATCTGGTTACAAAACTAATAAAAACCTTCTATTTCAGTGTGTTCCAACTGAGATTACTGAATAATAGTAACAGTTACAGATTCTGACAGTTGGGGGAAAAAACTTCAGAGTGTTAAACTTTCAAAAGAACCAGAACCATCCATGAACTTCAAAAGGTTCAACAACAGCTTTGAATTTACTTTGGGTAGAACTTGGATAGGAGTTTTGGGCGACTTTTACAAGTGCGGGAACAAGTTAAAGAAGAATTAAAGGTCCATGTAAACGCTCTGATGGATGTTTTTATCTCTCTATTTTTCCAGCCCAGTTCAAGCGGGCCGTGAAGATCGCCACGGGCCACGAGCTGTCGGACAACGTCCTGGACACGGTGATCAAGCTGTTCGACATGGACGGAGACAACCGGCTGAGCCACAAGGAGTTTATCGGGGTGATGACGGACCGGGTGCTGCGGGGGCTGAAGGTACAGAACCAGAACTAGAACCAGAACCAGAACCTGAACCAGAACCTGGAGACACTGATCTGATACTGAAACCTGGTTACATACCCGCCTGTTTCTACAGAAGAGTATTTGGGCCAATCCCAATGTTCACCCTACTTTCTAGCCCTAACCCCACAGGCGTAGGGCCCTGGTAATGTTCCCTAGGGATTGGGCCCTTGTAATGTTCCCTAGGGATTGGGCCCTTGTAATGTTCCCTAGGGATTGGGCCCTTGTAATGTTCCCTAGGGATTGGGCCCTGGTAATGTTCCCTAGGGATTGGGCCCTTGTAATGTTCCCTAGGGATTGGGCCCTTGTAATGTTCCCTAGGGATTGGGCCCTTGTAATGTTCCCTAGGGATTGGGCCCTTGTAATGTTCCCTAGGGATTGGGCCCTTGTAATGTTCCCTAGGGATTGGGCCCTTGTAATGTTCCCTAGGGATTGGGCCCTTGTAATGTTCCCTAGGGATTGGGCCCTTGTAATGTTCCCTAGGGATTGGGCCCTTGTAATGTTCCCTAGGGATTGGGCCCTGGTAATGTTCCCTAGGGATTGGGCCCTTGTAATGTTCCCTAGGGATTGGGCCCTTGTAATGTTCCCTAGGGATTGGGCCCTTGTAATGTTCCCTAGGGATTGGGCCCTTGTAATGTTCCCTAGGGATTGGGCCCTTGTAATGTTCCCTAGGGATTGGGCCCTTGTAATGTTCCCTAGGGATTGGGCCCTTGTAATGTTCCCTAGGGATTGGGCCCTTGTAATGTTCCCTAGGGATTGGGCCCTGGTAATGTTCCCTAGGGATTGGGCCCTTGTAATGTTCCCTAGGGATTGGGCCCTTGTAATGTTCCCTAGGGATTGGGCCCTGGTAATGTTCCCTAGGGATTGGGCCCTTGTAATGTTCCCTAGGGATTGGGCCCTTGTAATGTTCCCTAGGGATTGGGCCCTGGTAATGTTCCCTAGGGATTGGGCCTTTGTAATGTTCCCTAGGGATTGGGCCCTTGTAATGTTCCCTAGGGATTGGGCCCTTGTAATGTTCCCTAGGGATTGGGCCCTGGTAATGTTCCTAGGGATTGGGCCCTTGTAATGTTCCCTAGGGATTGGGCCCTTGTAATGTTCCCTAGGGATTGGGCCCTTGTAATGTTCCCTAGGGATTGGGCCCTTGTAATGTTCCCTAGGGATTGGGCCCTGGTAATGTTCCCTAGGGATTGGGCCCTTGTAATGTTCCCTAGGGATTGGGCCCTTGTAATGTTCCCTAGGGATTGGGCCCTTGTAATGTTCCCTAGGGATTGGGCCCTTGTAATGTTCCCTAGGGATTGGGCCCTTGTAATGTTCCCTAGGGATTGGGCCCTTGTAATGTTCCCTAGGGATTGGGCCCTTGTAATGTTCCCTAGGGATTGGGCCCTTGTAATGTTCCCTAGGGATTGGGCCCTTGTAATGTTCCCTAGGGATTGGGCCCTGGTAATGTTCCCTAGGGATTGGGCCCTTGTAATGTTCCCTAGGGATTGGGCCCTTGTAATGTTCCCTAGGGATTGGGCCCTTGTAATGTTCCCTAGGGATTGGGCCCTTGTAATGTTCCCTAGGGATTGGGCCCTTGTAATGTTCCCTAGGGATTGGGCCCTTGTAATGTTCCCTAGGGATTGGGCCCTTGTAATGTTCCCTAGGGATTGGGCCCTTGTAATGTTCCCTAGGGATTGGGCCCTGGTAATGTTCCCTAGGGATTGGGCCCTTGTAATGTTCCCTAGGGATTGGGCCCTTGTAATGTTCCCTAGGGATTGGGCCCTGGTAATGTTCCCTAGGGATTGGGCCCTTGTAATGTTCCCTAGGGATTGGGCCCTTGTAATGTTCCCTAGGGATTGGGCCCTGGTAATGTTCCCTAGGGATTGGGCCTTTGTAATGTTCCCTAGGGATTGGGCCCTTGTAATGTTCCCTAGGGATTGGGCCCTTGTAATGTTCCCTAGGGATTGGGCCCTGGTAATGTTCCTAGGGATTGGGCCCTTGTAATGTTCCCTAGGGATTGGGCCCTTGTAATGTTCCCTAGGGATTGGGCCCTTGTAATGTTCCCTAGGGATTGGGCCCTTGTAATGTTCCCTAGGGATTGGGCCCTTGTAATGTTCCCTAGGGATTGGGAACCACTTGCTACGTCCCTGCGTGGTTTACGTTCGGGTACGTAAACGTACATAGTTACGTTTGCACAAACGTCACCATATCAGGAAGCCCAGAGATAAAAGCTGTTTTAATTTCAGCTGTAGCGCTGTTAATATGTCACTTTATTAAGTTTTAATATTTTTTCAGGCGTAAAAGTAACCGTTAAGATCCCCAACCTGGGCTCAGTTTATCCAAATAACGCCTGGTAAGAAATTTGACCCGATGTTTTCGGGATGAGAACTCGGGAGCTGATTTATGGGTCTGCGTTAAATCGACGCAGAGCCTACGGCGTAGGGTACGGCGTAGGGTACGGCGTAGGGTACGGCATAGGGTACGGCGTAGCGTAGGGCGTAGCGTAGGGCGTAGGGTAGGGCGTAGGGTACGGCGTACGGTACGGCGTAGGGTACGGCGTAGGGTAGGGCGTAGGGTAGGGCGTAGGGTACGGCGTAGCGTAGGGCGTAGGGTACGGCGTAGGGTAGGGCGTAGGGTAGGGCGTAGCGTACGGCGTAGGGTAGGGCGTAGGGTAGGGCGTAGGGTACGGCGTAGGGTAGGGCGTAGGGTAGGGCGTAGGGTACGGCGTTGGGCGTAGGGTACGGCGTAGGGTACGGCGTAGGGTAGGGCGTAGGGTAGGGCGTAGGGTAGGGCGTAGGGTAGGGCGTAGGGTAGGGCGTAGGGTACGGCGTAGGGTACGGCGTTGGGCGTAGGGTACGGCGTAGGGTACGGCGTAGGGTACGGCGTTGGGTAGGGCGTAGGGTACGGCGTTGGGTAGGGCGTAGGGTACGGCGTAGGGCGTACTAACTCAAAATATTGATTTTATTCACTAAAAAATAAGAAATGTCCGCCTTGTTTTTTTTTTTTTTATTCAGTTCGCAAATGACGCCGAAAAGCATTCTGGGAAATGTTTTGGTCCTAGATCAACTAGGGAGGATCTGAAATCCCTCGCTCTGAAGGGACAGATTCACGTCCACTAGCCATCGTTTTCTTCACTAGCCCTCGTTTTCTTCACTAGTCTTCGTTTTCTTCACTAGCCATCGTTTTCTTCACTAGCCCTCGTTTTCTTCACTAGCCCTCGTTTTCTTCACTAGCCTCGTTTTCTTCACTAGCCCTCGTTTTCTCCACTAGCCCTCGTTTTCTTCACTAGCCTCGTTTTCTTCACTAGCCCTCGTTTTCTTCACTAGCCATCGTTTTCTTCACTAGCCCTCGTTTTCTCCACTAGCCCTCGTTTTCTCCACTAGCCCTCGTTTTCTCCACTAGCCCTCGTTTTCTTCACTAGCCTCGTTTTCTTCACTAGCCCTCGTTTTCTTCACTAGCCCTCGTTTTCTTCACTAGCCCTCGTTTTCTTCACTAGCCCTCGTTTTCTTCACTAGCCCTCGTTTTCTTCACTAGCCTCGTTTTCTTCACTAGCCCTCGTTTTCTCCACTAGCCCTCGTTTTCTTCACTAGCCCTCGTTTTCTTCACTAGCCCTCGTTTTCTTCACTAGCCTCGTTTTCTTCACTAGCCTCGTTTTCTTCACTAGCCTCGTTTTCTTCACTAGCCTCGTTTTCTCCACTAGCCCTCGTTTTCTCCACTAGCCCTCGTTTTCTTCACTAGCCCTCGTTTTCTTCACTAGCCCTCGTTTTCTCCACTAGCCTCGTTTTCTCCACTAGCCCTCGTTTTCTTCACTAGCCTCGTTTTCTTCACTAGCCCTCGTTTTCTCCACTAGCCTCGTTTTCTTCACTAGCCCTCGTTTTCTCCACTAGCCTCGTTTTCTCCACTAGCCTCGTTTTCTCCACTAGCCTCGTTTTCTCCACTGACCTCGTTTAAGCCACTCCCCCTCGTTTAAGCCACTCCCCCTCGTTTAAGCCACTCCCCCTCGTTTAAGCCACTCCCCCCAGGTGGAAACAGGAAGTGGAACCACTGCCCTCACGGGAACGGTAACATTTAGGGCTGAAAACTAGGACTAGGGGGGACTGGGAGTTTATCGGCATCTCCGGCTACTGGGACTGCTTTGAACCGTGTTAATGACCTCTGTGTGACCTTGTATTGACCTTTGTGTGACCTCTGAGTGACCTTGTATTGACCTCTGAGTGACCTTGTATTGACCTCTGACCTCTGTGTGACCTCTGACCTCTGTGTGACCTTGTATTGACCTCTGTGGTGACCTTGTATTGACCCCTGACCTCTGTGTGACCTTGTATTGACCTCTGACCTCTGTGTTCAGGTCCAGCCCCAGAACGGCATCTCCGGCTACTGGAAGTGCGTGAAGAGAGAGACGCTGAAGGGAGCGAAGGAGGCGCTGGGAAACACCGGCTGTCCCATTTAACAATAAACTTTAACACATTTAAACATCCCTAACCCTAACCTGAAACACCGGCTGTCCCATTTAAGATTTAAACATTAACATTAAAACATTTAAACATCCCTAACCCTAACCTGAAACACCGGCTGTCCCATTTAACATTAAAATATTAACATTAAAACATCTAAACATCCCTAACCCTAACCTGAAACACCGGCTGTCCCATTTAACAATAAAACATTAACATTAAAACATCTAAACATCCCTAACCCTAACCCGAAACACCGGCTGAAACATTTAACAATAAAACATTTAACAACAATAATACTCTGAACATCTGACTCCACTAAACTAGGATTTAAACCACTATCTAGTGTGAACGTTTTACAGATCAAGATGTTTTTATTAAATCTGTGGTTCTGGTTTATTTTGCTTTGCAGTTAATTCTATATTAATTCTATCCACTCTGCTGATTTAAAGTTCCTCTGTATAAACCTGATTAATAAACCTGATTAATAAACCTGATTATTACTGTTTAAACGCTAGAATGGGCCAATATTTGTTTTATTTCACTTGTTCCACCCGTGAAACTTTAATAAAACATTAATAAAGAGTTGATTTCTGGCGTTTTAACTGCTGGGATTCCTCCAGTAATCAGATTACAAGTACGAACAGCATTTACGCTTCAGTTCGGTTGAAAGAATCAACTCTCCGTGAGCTTTATGATTGTTCTGCTTTTTATTCTTTATTTTCTGATTGTTGTGGGTTTTTATTCTTTATTTTCTGATTGTTGTGGGTTTTTGTTCTTTATTT
Source organism: Cololabis saira (assembly GCF_033807715.1). Classification (NCBI taxonomy): domain Eukaryota; kingdom Metazoa; phylum Chordata; class Actinopteri; order Beloniformes; family Belonidae; genus Cololabis; species Cololabis saira. The sequence continues at coordinate 45,776,496 of NC_084600.1, read as the reverse complement.
TCTGATTGTTGTGGGTTTTTATTCTTTATTTTCTGGTTGTTGTGGTTTTTATTCTTTATTTTCTGATTGTTGTGGGTTTTTATTCTTTATTTTCTGATTGTTGTGGGTTTTTGTTCTTTATTTTCTGATTGTTGTGGGTTTTTGTTCTTTTCCATTTATCAATAAAGTTTTTCTAAAAAGCTAAAGACTCAGATTCAATGAGAAGTAAAAAAAAGCGGCAGCTCCAACTATTTCATCATTTATTGTAGAATTGACACATTTATACGTGGGTTAACCATTGCAGATTGTGGGGATTATTTATCACAATAACATAAAGGATATAGAAAAACAAGCGTAGTTGTGATAATGAAGTAATTAGTGACTTAAACGCTACGATACAATCACTCACTTAGCACGAAGCTCTTTGGTCTTCTCACTAGAAACACACATAGAAATTTGTATTGTATCAAAAATAGAAATTACAGAGCCGTATTGAAAGTAAGTTCACATTTTTGACACAACGTGAGGAGTTTTAACAGAATATCGGAGATTACACGGTTTAAACTCCTTAAAATCAGAGATTACACGCTTTAACTCCTTAAAATCAGAGATTACACGGTTTAACTCCTTAAATGGTTTCTGGGTTTTCAACATTCGTGTCACAAAAAAGTTGCATTTTTCTGTCAAAGTTTCAATCAATAATCAATATTTCTGTCGATAAACAGCTTTATATTCTGTTAAGAACAGATAACAGCGTTATATTCTGTTAAGAACAGAGTTGACGGGGAAAGGAGAATCAGATTGTCAAACAAACTAACGTGTGCTTTCAATCCTGGGCTGGTGGAGGAGACGGAGCCGGAGGATGTGGGTTCGGGTTCGGGTCTGGATCAGGTCTGGAGGGTTCTGGAGGGTTCTGGAGGGTTGGGGGATCGAGTCCTGGGAGGTTTGGGGGGATTCGGGGGTCCAGGTCGGGGTCGGAGGTCGAGCCCGGACAGACGTCCCTCTGCAGATTCCTGTTTGTCTGAGTTCCAGTTTGAAATGACGGAGCCGGGAGGGTTGGGGTTCTGGAGGGTTTGGGGGGTCGCGGGGGTCGGTATGGGTTCTGGATCAGGTCTGGAGGGTTTGGGGGGGTCAGGATCGGGATCGGGGCGGTCCAGGTCGGACAGACGTCCCTCTGCAGGTTCCTGTTTGTCTGAGTTCCAGTTTGAAATGACGGAGCCGGGAGGGTTGGGGTTCTGGAGGATCTGGGGGGTCGAGGGGGTTGGTATCGGTTCTGGATCAGGTTTGGGGGGTCCAGGTTGGGGTCGGTCCGGGGCGGACAGACGTCCCTCTGCAGATTCCCGTTTGTCAGAGTTCCAGTTTTGTCCTGGTCGGTTTCTCTTGAGGCTCCAACGATGACGGAGCAACAACCGAGCTGGAGAAGAAGAAGTGCTTTAGAGAAACGCTGTGGAGGAAACAAACTACAGGTTAATAAATATAGAAACTACAGGTTAATAACAGAAACTGCTTTAGAGAAACGCTGTGGAGGAAACACAGAAACTACACGTTAATATCATGGATGTATTAAATAACTGGATACCAGACAGGAAAATGGCCGCCCATTCATTTCAATGCATTCTGCTGACTCAGCGCATCCGCTGAAATATTTTCTGACTTCCGGGTTTACTTCTGCGTTAAGGGGCCCATAGAGCATGCTCAGTTGAGTCACCTCCCATGATGCCCCGGGGCAACATCAATGGCACCGACACGGCCGTGACGTCACGCCCAGAAAGAGACTTTTCTTTGACTTTTCTGGCCGTTATAAAACATTTTTGACGGATATAAAGTCCATGACTTAAAAATATAGAATACAAAGATTAGTAATTGGTGGTGATTCCAGCTGGAGGTTCCTGTGAACAGTTTTAGAGGACGATCTTTTACTATTGCGGTCTACGGGATAAAAGGGATTTTCTGTTGCAGTACCGTGGCTGGACACTGGGGGAAACCGGCGCTGCTGAGTGGAGACCGGGGGGCTGGTTAATATAATATACCGTATTGTCCCGAATATAAGACGACCCCGATTATAAGACGACCTGATTATAAGACGACCCTCTTTTTCAAGACTCAAGTTTAAAAAAAAGACTTTTTGAACACCAAATTCAATTTTTATACAGAAAATAATTAAGTTACATCTGAAACAAATGATTATAACAATATATTCAAGAGAAAAAGCCTGTTATTTTGCCTCATTAAACCATTATGTTGAAGTTTGCATCCTAACTTCTCCTCAGCTGCCGGTTCACCTGCCGATCTTCACCCTCTTTTCTCCAGATTGTCGCTACGTTTAGGCTTGTGTTGAAAAAAGGAGATTTTCCAATTCTCAATCCATTCTTATTAAAGCAGCACAACATAACTTTCAGCTTTTGTTGAGTTTGGCGGCTCCTTTGGACCAAAGCGGTAGTGCTTTACCAGAAAGAACTACATTTCCCATGAGACACAACTGTCTGCCTGTTACTGTCTACATTGTATTAATTACAGTGTATTTTAATTTAATTGTTATGCAGGAAAGGGATATTTGTTTTATTTAATTCAAGAAGCATTTTTATTCTATATATGCAGGCAGTTTATTTTTATTTCATGTGTTTTATACATGTTGATATTGTGCAGACCTCTGTTAATAAAGGAACCTGTGTGACATTTGGCACGAGGCTTTGTATTAAAACTGACTGTTTTTTTAAGAAATGAAGCTAACAGAGATGCTAACAGAGATGCTAACAGAGATGCTAACAGAGATGCTAACAGAGATGCTATGCTATAATGCTTTGGGGGAAACCCCAATTATGGCACAGAAAAAAATCAATATATATCGAGTATCAACATTTAGCTAGAAAATATCGAGATATGACTTCTTAAAGGGACCTATTATTATCTAATCCCTGTTTTAAACATCTAATACCATATTTTAAACAGGCCTTGAATGTCTTAAAAACAAGCTTTTCATTGTTTTTGCTAAATAAATTCAGTCAGGTGAAAAAAAAATCCTGAGCCTGAACTTGTTTCCGGGAGTGGGGGAACATGCGCTCGGCAATTTGCCAAGTAACAAAAATGACATCATTTTAATATTATTTTCCTTTTCACTATGGATGCTTTTGATATCAAGTTTCGCTAGTTGTCATTGTGTTTGACGAGGAATAAGATGACCTACAATCTAAAATATGAATACTTTAAATTAAAGGTCATAATGTTATAGGGCAGGTGAAACTCAGGCAGGCTAATTAATTGGTGGAATTATTGATTAGCAACCATTTAATTCAGTAAAGGACAAATACATATATGTATATATACATATATATACATATATGTATATATATATATATATATATATATATATATATATATATATATATATACATATATGTATATATATATATATATACATATATGTATATATATATATATATATATGTATATATATATATATATATATATATACATATATGTATATATATATATATATACATATATGTATATATATATATATATATATATATATATATATGTATATATGTATGTGTGTGTATGTATACACACACATACATATATACATATATATACATATATGTATATATATGTATATATATATATATATATATACACACATATATATATATATATATATATATACATATATATATATATATATATATATACATATATATATGTATGTGTGTATGTATATACACACATACATATATACATATATATATATATATATACATATATATATATATACACATACACACACATATATATATATATATATATATACACATACATACATATACACACACACATATATATATATATACACACACACACCTTTACTGAATTAAATAGTTGGTAATCAATCATTTTTTTTAATTCTGGTGCTATGTCCATACCTGTCAAGTCTCCCGTTTTGGCCCGGGAAACTACCGTATTTTACTCCTCTTTCCCGCTTTTTAGTATTTTCCTGTAAATTTCCCGTTTTATGATATAATATTTTTTTAATGGATTATTGTGCCTCTACAAACTGAATTATCACTAACCTCACAAGAACTGGCCCTTGCTGTCGCCTGGAAGGCAGTTCTCACAAGGTTAGTGGCGACAACGGGAAAAAAAAAAACAAATCAGAGGATGGATGTAACGACAGAGAAGACATTTCTGCCAGAAAAGCGAAGACTATCTTGTAAATATATCTAAAAATGGGAGCCAGAGACCCACATGAGTGACAATGACAAATTAAAAGAAAATGTTTCACTTGAAGACAATCAATTTGTATATAAACTGAAAATATTTAGAATAAATAAATGTGCTTTATTTCCCCTTTGTTTTCATTTAGACTCTATTATAGGAACCACATACATAGGAATGTCCACAGCATTTCAGTGTCAACAAAGGTTCATAAAGAACACATAATTGTAGTTTGTAAGTGATTGACAGGTAGATATTTTAAATATCTTGTAAACCTGTATTAAAATGTAATACTGGACTCGGTTGGGCTGGTTTCCCTTATTTTTAAATCCCAAACTTGACAGGTTTATGCCATGAGTATTCATATACAGTAATCCCTTGTTTTTCGTGGGGGTTACGTTCCAAAAAATAACCCGTGATAAGTGATATTCACATAGTAGCAACCCCCTTTTTTTTTACAATTATTATACAAAGCTTCAGATTGCAGAGATCAGCACCGCCTTGCTCTTCTGAGCCGCTGCATCCCGACTCTGTAGCGTCTTTTTCTTCTAAAGCCCGCGGTGCTGGGGGGTTTTTCGAGAGAAGAACATATTTATGGGTATTTTTTTGTCACTCTTTTTTTCTTCTGGGCAAAAAGATTCTTATAAACCGACATTCATTAATTTTTTCTCCATCTTGAAGTCGGTGACTGGTATTCCGGCAGGTTGAAACACCGCTCTGCTCTGGTGTCGTCAAAGACCCGCCCAGCTCTGCTTCTGATTGGCTAGTGTTAGTTTGGTTGAGCCAGAGCTGCTTTCCTCTCATTCCATTAGTAGACGAACACGGTTGACTCAAACTTTTTTTTTGTCTCTCTTTTTTTTTTAAGCAGTCAGTCAAACTCGCACGCCGAGAAAAAAACGCCGTACGCCGGAGATGCCGGAATACTTTAAGCCCCGAGTCCCGTTTTGTGGTCCCATTTTGAGCTCTGAACTTTTACTGATGTAAGGCTGGTGTAGAGTTAAACCTTATTAAATTACTTTACTGATGTAAGGCTGGTGTAGAGTTAAACCTTATTAAATTACTTTACTGATGTAAGGCTGGTGTAGAGTTAAACCTTATTAAATTAAACCTTTACTTATGTAAGGCTGGTGTAGAGTTAAACCTTATTAAATTAAACCTTTACTTATGTAAGGCTGGTGTAGAGTTAAACCTTATTAAATTACTTTACTGATGTAAGGCTGGTGTAGAGTTAAACCTTATTAAATTACTTTACTGATGTAAGGCTGGTGTAGAGTTAAACCTTATTAAATTACTTTACTGATGTAAGGCTGGTGTAGAGTTAAACCTTATTAAATTACTTTACTGATGTAAGGCTGGTGTAGAGTTAAACCTTATTAAATTACTTTACTGATGTAAGGCTGGTGTAGAGTTAAACCTTATTAAATTAAACCTTTACTAATGTAAGGCTGGTGTAGAGTTAAACCTTATTAAATTAAACCTTTACTGATGTAAGGCTGGTGTAGAGTTAAACCTTATTAAATTAAACCTTTACTGATGTAAGGCTGGTGTAGAGTTAAACCTTATTAAATTAAACCTTTACTGATGTAAGGCTGGTGTAGAGTTAAACCTTATTAAATTAAACCTTTACTGATGTAAGGCTGGTTTAGAGTTAAACCTTATTAAATTACTTTACTGATGTAAGGCTGGTTTAGAGTTAAACCTTATTAAATTACTTTACTGATGTAAGGCTGGTGTAGAGTTAAACCTTATTAAATTACTTTACTGATGTAAGGCTGGTGTAGAGTTAAACCTTATTAAATTACTTTACTGATGTAAGGCTGGTGTAGAGTTAAACCTTATTAAATTACTTTACTGATGTAAGGCTGGTGTAGAGTTAAACCTTATTAAATTACTTTACTGATGTAAGGCTGGTGTAGAGTTAAACCTTATTAAATTAAACCTTTACTGATGTAAGGCTGGTGTAGAGTTAAACCTTATTAAATTAAACCTTTACTGATGTAAGGCTGGTGTAGAGTTAAACCTTATTAAATTACTTTACTGATGTAAGGCTGGTGTAGAGTTAAACCTTATTAAATTACTTTACTGATGTAAGGCTGGTGTAGAGTTAAACCTTATTAAATTACTTTACTGATGTAAGGCTGGTGTAGAGTTAAACCTTATTAAATTAAACCTTTACTGATGTAAGGCTGGTGTAGAGTTAAACCTTATTAAATTAAACCTTTACTGATGTAAGGCTGGTGTAGAGTTAAACCTTATTAAATTACTTTACTGATGTAAGGCTGGTGTAGAGTTAAACCTTATTAAATTACTTTACTGATGTAAGGCTGGTGTAGAGTTAAACCTTATTAAATTACTTTACTGATGTAAGGCTGGTGTAGAGTTAAACCTTATTAAATTAAACCTTTACTTATGTAAGGCTGGTGTAGAGTTAAACCTTATTAAATTAAACCTTTACTGATGTAAGGCTGGTGTAGAGTTAAACCTTATTAAATTACTTTACTGATGTAAGGCTGGTGTAGAGTTAAACCTTATTAAATTACTTTACTGATGTAAGGCTGGTGTAGAGTTAAACCTTATTAAATTACTTTACTGATGTAAGGCTGGTGTAGAGTTAAACCTTATTAAATTACTTTACTGATGTAAGGCTGGTGTAGAGTTAAACCTTATTAAATTAAACCTTTACTGATGTAAGGCTGGTGTAGAGTTAAACCTTATTAAATTACTTTACTGATGTAAGGCTGGTGTAGAGTTAAACCTTATTAAATTAAACCTTTACTGATGTAAGGCTGGTGTAGAGTTAAACCTTATTAAATTAAACCTTTACTGATGTAAGGCTGGTGTAGAGTTAAACCTTATTAAATTAAATTAAACCTTTACTGATGTAAGGCTGGTGTAGAGTTAAACCTTATTAAATTACTTTACTGATGTAAGGCTGGTGTAGAGTTAAACCTTATTAAATTAAACCTTTACTAATGTAAGGCTGGTGTAGAGTTAAACCTTATTAAATTAAACCTTTACTGATGTAAGGCTGGTGTAGAGTTAAACCTTATTAAATTAAACCTTTACTGATGTAAGGCTGGTGTAGAGTTAAACCTTATTAAATTAAACCTTTACTGATGTAAGGCTGGTGTAGAGTTAAACCTTATTAAATTACTTTACTGATGCAAGGCTGGTGTAGAGTTAAACCTTATTAAATTAAACCTTTACTGATGTAAGGCTGGTGTAGAGTTAAACCTTATTAAATTAAACCTTTACTGATGTAAGGCTGGTGTAGAGTTAAACCTTATTAAATTAAACCTTTACTGATGTAAGGCTGGTGTAGAGTTAAACCTTATTAAATTAAACCTTTACTGATGTAAGGCTGGTGTAGAGTTAAACCTTATTAAATTAAACCTTTACTGATGTAAGGCTGGTGTAGAGTTAAACCTTATTAAATTACTTTACTGATGTAAGGCTGGTGTAGAGTTAAACCTTATTAAATTACTTTACTGATGTAAGGCTGGTGTAGAGTTAAACCTTATTAAATTACTTTACTGATGTAAGGCTGGTGTAGAGTTAAACCTTATTAAATTACTTTACTGATGTAAGGCTGGTGTAGAGTTAAACCTTATTAAATTACTTTACTGATGTAAGGCTGGTGTAGAGTTAAACCTCATTAAATTAAACCTTTACTGATGTAAGGCTGGTGTAGAGTTAAACCTTATTAAATTACTTTACTGATGTAAGGCTGGTGTAGAGTTAAACCTTATTAAATTACTTTACTGATGTAAGGCTGGTGTAGAGTTAAACCTTATTAAATTAAACCTTTACTGATGTAAGGCTGGTGTAGAGTTAAACCTTATTAAATTACTTTACTGATGTAAGGCTGGTGTAGAGTTAAACCTTATTAAATTACTTTACTGATGTAAGGCTGGTGTAGAGTTAAACCTTATTAAATTAAACCTTTACTGATGTAAGGCTGGTGTAGAGTTAAACCTTATTAAATTACTTTACTGATGTAAGGCTGGTGTAGAGTTAAACCTTATTAAATTAAACCTTTACTTATGTAAGGCTGGTGTAGAGTTAAACCTTATTAAATTAAACCTTTACTTATGTAAGGCTGGTGTAGAGTTAAACCTTATTAAATTACTTTACTGATGTAAGGCTGGTGTAGAGTTAAACCTTATTAAATTACTTTACTGATGTAAGGCTGGTGTAGAGTTAAACCTTATTAAATTACTTTACTGATGTAAGGCTGGTGTAGAGTTAAACCTTATTAAATTAAACTTTTACTGATGTAAGGCTGGTGTAGAGTTAAACCTTATTAAATTACTTTACTGATGTAAGGCTGGTGTAGAGTTAAACCTTATTAAATTACTTTACTGATGTAAGGCTGGTGTAGAGTTAAACCTTATTAAATTAAACCTTTACTAATGTAAGGCTGGTGTAGAGTTAAACCTTATTAAATTAAACCTTTACTGATGTAAGGCTGGTGTAGAGTTAAACCTTATTAAATTAAACCTTTACTGATGTAAGGCTGGTGTAGAGTTAAACCTTATTAAATTAAACCTTTACTGATGTAAGGCTGGTGTAGAGTTAAACCTTATTAAATTAAACCTTTACTGATGTAAGGCTGGTTTAGAGTTAAACCTTATTAAATTACTTTACTGATGTAAGGCTGGTTTAGAGTTAAACCTTATTAAATTACTTTACTGATGTAAGGCTGGTGTAGAGTTAAACCTTATTAAATTACTTTACTGATGTAAGGCTGGTGTAGAGTTAAACCTTATTAAATTAAACCTTTACTGATGTAAGGCTGGTGTAGAGTTAAACCTTATTAAATTAAACCTTTACTGATGTAAGGCTGGTGTAGAGTTAAACCTTATTAAATTACTTTACTGATGTAAGGCTGGTGTAGAGTTAAACCTTATTAAATTACTTTACTGATGTAAGGCTGGTGTAGAGTTAAACCTTATTAAATTACTTTACTGATGTAAGGCTGGTGTAGAGTTAAACCTTATTAAATTAAACCTTTACTTATGTAAGGCTGGTGTAGAGTTAAACCTTATTAAATTAAACCTTTACTGATGTAAGGCTGGTGTAGAGTTAAACCTTATTAAATTACTTTACTGATGTAAGGCTGGTGTAGAGTTAAACCTTATTAAATTACTTTACTGATGTAAGGCTGGTGTAGAGTTAAACCTTATTAAATTACTTTACTGATGTAAGGCTGGTGTAGAGTTAAACCTTATTAAATTACTTTACTGATGTAAGGCTGGTGTAGAGTTAAACCTTATTAAATTACTTTACTGATGTAAGGCTGGTGTAGAGTTAAACCTTATTAAATTAAACCTTTACTGATGTAAGGCTGGTGTAGAGTTAAACCTTATTAAATTACTTTACTGATGTAAGGCTGGTGTAGAGTTAAACCTTATTAAATTAAACCTTTACTGATGTAAGGCTGGTGTAGAGTTAAACCTTATTAAATTAAACCTTTACTAATGTAAGGCTGGTGTAGAGTTAAACCTTATTAAATTAAACCTTTACTGATGTAAGGCTGGTGTAGAGTTAAACCTTATTAAATTAAATTAAACCTTTACTGATGTAAGGCTGGTGTAGAGTTAAACCTTATTAAATTACTTTACTGATGTAAGGCTGGTGTAGAGTTAAACCTTATTAAATTAAACCTTTACTAATGTAAGGCTGGTGTAGAGTTAAACCTTATTAAATTAAACCTTTACTGATGTAAGGCTGGTGTAGAGTTAAACCTTATTAAATTAAACCTTTACTGATGTAAGGCTGGTGTAGAGTTAAACCTTATTAAATTACTTTACTGATGCAAGGCTGGTGTAGAGTTAAACCTTATTAAATTAAACCTTTACTGATGTAAGGCTGGTGTAGAGTTAAACCTTATTAAATTAAACCTTTACTGATGTAAGGCTGGTGTAGAGTTAAACCTTATTAAATTAAACCTTTACTGATGTAAGGCTGGTGTAGAGTTAAACCTTATTAAATTACTTTACTGATGTAAGGCTGGTGTAGAGTTAAACCTTATTAAATTAAACCTTTACTGATGTAAGGCTGGTGTAGAGTTAAACCTTATTAAATTACTTTACTGATGTAAGGCTGGTGTAGAGTTAAACCTTATTAAATTGCTTTACTGATGTAAGGCTGGTGTAGAGTTAAACCTTATTAAATTAAACCTTTTACTGATGTAAGGCTGGTGTAGAGTTAAACCTTATTAAATTACTTTACTGATGTAAGGCTGGTGTAGAGTTAAACCTTATTAAATTAAACCTTTACTGATGTAAGGCTGGTGTAGAGTTAAACCTTATTAAATGACTTTACTGATGTAAGGCTGGTGTAGAGTTAAACCTTATTAAATGACTTTACTGATGTAAGGCTGGTGTAGAGTTAAACCTTATTAAATTAAACCTTTACTGATGTAAGGCTGGTGTAGAGTTAAACCTTATTAAATTAAACCTTTTTGGCGTGGTGAGTAGGATAAACACGGGGAAACTTGTGCTGAGTTCCAGTGTACTTTAATGTCCCTCAACAGTGTAGGATTTTAGAGCATCAACACAGCACCTAGTGCCGTACTGTGGCGTATCACTCCGCCCAATCTAAAACACACTAATCACTACAGATAAACTAGTCCCTGATTTACATCAGAATATAAAGAATAGATTTATAAAATCATGAAATAACCTTCTTAACAAAAATAAATCTCCTCTTACACTACTTTTATTTATTTATTTAATTTTAGTTGTTAAATTTCTGGAAAAGAAAAAAGTCAAGTCATACATGAGAGAAACTATTCAGTTTGTGTCTAAATATTAGTACTTGTATGAAACTGAAGATCATAATGCAAACCTGACATTTACTTTTAGTTCAGTTTGTGGAAAATGTTTGGCCTGGCTTTCTCTTTAAAACTTAAACAGTTATAAAGCATTACACACTGGAACAATAGAGCAAACGTACAGCATTGTTTTGTATCTTTCAAATAAAAGACCATTATTTTTTCCAGTCATATGTTCCTCATTCAAGGTTGTTAAAAAAACACTGATATAATATCGTACCGTATCGTTATCGTGAGCTCAGTATTGTGTACCGTATCGTGAGATTAGTGTATCGTTACACCCCTACTGTACATGGTAAATATTGCACTGAAGCTTGATTTGAAGAAAATTGTTAATGAAATCGAAATCGCAATATCTGCCAGAAAAATCGCAATTAGATTTTTTACTAAAATCGTTCAGCCCTATTGTCTCGTACCATATTGCGTTTGAAAATATATCGATATATATTAAAATCTCAATATATCGCCCAGCCCTAGTAAACGGCATCATTTTGTGAGGCCATGCAAACCTGTATTTATACTAGTGTGGACATTAATGTTTTTCTATTCAATTCAATTCAATTTTATTTATATAGCATCTAATACAACAGAGTTGTCTCTAGACGCTTTACAGAGACCCATACCCAGAACATCTACAATATTTCCTCCTCATGACAGTAAAATAGGCCATTCTAAGACAATTTACTGCAGCAATTCCTTTCCAAATCATTATAAAATGTGGTTAACACCCAGTTGTGCATGAAAAAAAAATACCGTGATATACCGTGAAACCGATATAATTTTGAAAAATACCCTGATATAGATTTTTGGGCATACCGCCCAGCACTGCTAGTTACTACCAGTTACCTGTTAGCACTACTGCCTGTGTGGCACAACACATTTGTGTTAGTTTTTACAACCAACAACAGAGCAATTCGCATGTTGAGCTCCAACAGACGCCGTCACCAAACACGGAATACAATAATATATATATATATATATATATATATATATCTCTCAGGGGTGTAACTGTACATGTATTTGTATTGAACCGTTCGGTATAGCGTGTTCGGTTCTGAACGGAGGCGTACCGAACGAGTTTCCACACGGACACATTAAGTAGAGGACCGCACGTTGTGGAGCAGAGCGCTGCTGCAGCTGCACATGCAGTAGCGCTCACACCGAGAAACAACAAGCAACAGTTGTAGCCGACCAAATCCGCTCCGACCCGGTGTGTCAGTATCAGCGCAGACAGACGGCAGCTTCGCCTTAATTATGGTTCTGCATTAAATCCACGGCGTAGGGTAATGGTGCGCTGTGCGTCGCCGCGTACCCTATGCCGTCGGTTCTGCGCTGGTGTGACGCGGAACCATAAATCAGCCACCGGGAGCAAGGGCTCGCTGGGTTGATGTTGATCCGCGGACCAAACTTGTTAAGGATCAAACTCACTCTTATCTACGCGGAAATAACGCTAAAACATAAAGAAGGTGTCCCAAAGTGTGATCTATGGTGAAATAGGGAAATTAAGATGTGTAGTTATATGTGTAGGCTGTTCCCTCCACTTCTGCAGCGCAGCTTTAGCCCCGCCCCCTGCAGGCACCGACGCTTTCAGTGTGAACGCAGGGTAATGCCGCTAGTATTGGCAATAAAAGTAAATTATTCATAAATGTTATTTAATCTGAGCAACAACTTTAAACTGTTCAGTGTTGCATTTGTTCAATTTTGCACATCAGGGAGATATTTTTTTTTAAGTCTGAGCCAATGTTATTTTGTGTGTGTTTAATAAACAACTAGCACATTTATATTTTGCATTTTGTTTTCTTACTGTACCGAAAATGAACCGAACCGTGACCTCCAAACCGAGGTACGTACCGAACCCAGATTTTTGTGTACCGTTACACCCCTAATATATGTATTTTTTTTTCTTTTTTTCTTCTAGCTTTAATATTTATAAAGTATATATAAATCTAAGTATATAAATAAAATTAATGATTTTAGTGATTTTAATGATTTTAGTGATTTTAGTGATTTTACTGACTTTAATGATTTTAGTGATTTTACTGACTTTAATGATTTTAGTGATTTTAATGATTTTACTGACTTTAATGATTTTAGTGATTTTACTGACTTTAATGATTTGTGATTTTAATGATTTTACTGACTTTAATGATTTTATTGATTTTAATGATTTTACTGATTAATGATTTTAGTGATTTTAGTGATTTTAATGATTTTAGTGATTTTAATGATTTTAATGATTTTAGTGATTTTAATTATTTTACTGACTTTAATGATTTTAATGATTTTAATGATTTTAGTGCCTAAATCGTTCTGTTTCTCTTGGTTGGAATCGGCTTTAACCGATTCCAACCAAGAGAAACACGTGTTTTCCATGTAAAAATTCGGAATTACTATTTCCATGTAAACTCCAAGGAAAACAGATAAATTCAGAATGATTTAATTCAGAATAATAAAAAAATAAAAAATAAATAAATACATTTATAATAATAAAAATATATAATATAATAAAAATAAATATATAAATATATAATAATAATAATAATAATAATAATATTAATAACTAAAACCTTCCTCCCCGTGTATCTTGGGTCAGGGGTTGCTTTCCTTCAATTAATAATATAATAATAATAATAGTTTCCTCACCGTTGTACGGGGGTCAGGGGTCACTCTCCTTCTATAATAATAATATAATAATAATAACTAAAAACGTCCTCACCGTGTAACTTGGGTCAGGGGTTGCTTTCCTTCTATAATAATAATATAATAATAATAGTTTCCTCACCGTTGTACGGGGGTCAAGGGTCGCTCTCCTTATATAATAATAATATAATAATAATAAAACTTCCTCACCGTGCAGCACCGTCAGGGGTCGCTCTCCTTCTATAATAATATAATAATAATAATAATAATAACTAAAAGTGTCTCACCGTTGTACGGGGGTCAGGGGTCGCTCTCCTTCTATAATAATAATAATAATAATAATAATAATAACTCACCGTATAACTGGGGTCAGGGGTCGCTCTCCTTCTTGACGGTGACGTCGGCGTCCCCGGCCAGGATGGTGGAGATCTCTCCCTGCATGAAGGCCCAGGGCACGGCGGAGCCGGCCAGGGGGCAGCGCTCCCCGCTGGGGCAGTACACCTCCCCGCCGCCGCCCTGGCCGCGGATGAAGCCGCGCGTGCAGGGGAAGCAGAACTTGTGGTGCGGGACGGACGGACACTGGACGAAGTGCGTGTCCTCCAGCCGCTCGCGGCACAGCGTGCAGCAGAGCAGCGCGGCCGGCGCCGCGTCGCCCGCGCCGCCGGCGTTAGCGTTAGCCCCCCCCAGGCCCAGGCCCCCCGCGGGCCCCGAGGTGGAGGCGGACGGGCTGCTGCTGGACGAGTGTCCGGCGGCCGAGGAGTGGGCGGCCATGCTGGCGGCCATGTTGGCGGCCATGTTGGGCCCGTCGGCCACGCCCATCAGGGCGGAGATGGGCGAGGGCTGGCCGTGCAGCCGGGGCGGGTCCTGGGGCCCGGCCAGGCCCGGCAGGGGCTCCAGACCCGCGTAGCCCCGGGGCCACGGGTCCCGGCCCGGGTGCTCCGGCTCCCCGTTCTCCGAGCCGGGCGACGCTTTACGCCGCCGCGCGCTGGCGCCGCCTTTAGCCGGGCCGGGCCGCCCGGCCGCCAGCGCCAGCACCGGGTCGGGCGTGGGCAGAACCTCGGGGACGGGCGGCTCCTTGAACAGCCGGACCGGGTCGCTGAGCAGCTCGGCCAGGCCGCGCCAGTCGCCCGAGCCGGGCCGCTTCTCGTACTCCACGTAGCGCAGGCCCGAGTTGGCCGCCTTGCCCGGGTCCTTGTTGGAGTCGCGGAACATCTGCCGGGCCGCGTCCGGGACGCCGGGGAAGATGACGCCCGAGCCGGCCGGGTACTCCACGAACACCCGCAGGTCGTAGTCCGGCGCGGCGCCGGCGTCGAAGGCTAGCACGCGGCCCAGGAGCCCGTGGTCCTTCCGGAACCGCACGCTGAAGGGGCAGCAGCCGCTCAGCGCCCCCAGAACCTCCCGCACCGCCTTGGGCCGGCCCGGCCAGCCCTCCACGCGGGCCCGGGCCACCTCGTTCAGCTCCGCCAGGGCCCAGCCCGGGTCCGGGGTCAGGGAGGTGCTGGGGCCCGGCCGCAGGGCCCGGGCGCCCTGCAGGCCCAACAGGCCGTGGGGGCCCGCCAGCAGCCCCTGGGGGCCCGGCACCAGGCCCGGGGCCAGCAGGGACAGGGACCCGTGCAGCGCGGGGCCCCCCAGGGCCCGGCGGGGCGGGTTGGGGCTCTGCCGGGCCTCGTCCTCGGCCCGGTGCAGCCCGTTGGGCAGGCGGGCGGTTAGCACGTAGTCCCCGCGGCCGCCGGGCCGGCCCGCCGCCTCGGGGGGGCCCGGCTTGGCCCCGGGCCCCCCCGGGCCCCCCGCGGGCCGCTCCAGGACCCCGTGGGAGCTCTTGAGCTGCCGGGCCGTGTCGATCAGCAGCTCGATGCGGTCGGCTCCGTCGTAGTTGACGCAGCCGCGGCACACGGCCTCGCTGAACTCCCACAGCATCGCCCACGGCATCTTCGGCAGGTCGCACAGGTAGCACCACTGGCGCCGCGACGCTGCGCCCGACATGGTGCAGGGGCCTGGAGCTGGACCTGGAGAACCCTTAAACCCTTAATCTACGGGCCTGGAACCTGGAACTATTAACCTGGACCTGGAACCTACAACCTAGAATCCTTAACCTGCGGTCCTGGTACCCTGGATCTCTAACCTGGACCTGGAAACTGGAACCTGGAACACCCTGGAACCCTTAAACCCTTAATCTTGAACCTGCAACCATAGAATCCTTAACCTGCGGCCCTGGAACCTGGAACTCTAACCTGGAACCCTTAATCTGTACCCGAAAACTGGAACCTGGAACACCCTGGAACCCTTAAACCCTTAATCTTGAACCTGCAACCATAGAATCCTTAACCTGCGGTCCTGGTAACCTGGAGAACCCTGGAACCCTAAACCCGCAGCAAACGGCCCTGGTACCCTGGAACCTTTAAACCCTGAACCTACGGCCGAGCCCTTAAACGCTAAACCTGCAGCAAACGGCCCTGGAACTCTAACCAGGAACCTAGAATCCTGAACCTGCGGCCCTGGTACCCTAAACCCTAAACCCTTAAACCCTTAACCTACGGCCCTGGTACCCTAAACCCTAAACTCTTAAACCTGCGGCCCTGGAACTCTAACCTGGAACCTAGAATCCTGAACCTGCGGCCCTGGTACCCTAAACCCTAAACCCTTAAACCCTGAACCTGCGGCCCTGGAACCTGGAACTCTAACCTGGAACGTTAGAATCCCAGAATCCTAACCTGCCCAGTCTGTAAATAGTTTTAAATCTCAGTTAAAGACTCTCCTTTTCTCCCTTTGCTTTAAATTAGTGTCTTTTTTATATTGTTTTACCCAGATTTTCTCTTTTAACCCTTTTCTTTTCTTATTTCTTTCTAAAGCATCTGAAAAATCTCCCTGTGAAGCATTTAAGCACTTTGGCCGTTTGTACATTTGCTATTTCATTAAAATTTGACTTGATTTGACTTAAATCTGCAACCCTGGAACCCTAGAAACCTGGAAACCTGAACCTGGAACCCTTAATCTGGAACAGCCTGGAGCCTCGAACCCTCAACCCCTTGAAGCCCCGCACTAACCCGCTCCGCAGCCCTTGAGCCTGGAGCTTCGAACCCTCAACCCCTCACAGCCCCGCACTAACCCGCTCCGCAGCCCTTGAGCCTCGAACCCGCAGCTCTGGAACCCGCACCTCACTCCCCTTCACTCCCCGCAGCCTCACTCCCCGCCCCGCATCCCGCGCATTAAAACTCCGCGGTGGGCGCGGGTTCGATTCCGGGCTAGCGGCCGCGACAGCAGCAACTTTGCAGCGTTTTTGTCTCAGTTCGTCTCGGCTCGTCCGCGTCGGCCAGTGTGGAAGGAAGTGAAATGTTACAAGACACCGGAAACACCGACGCCATGTTCCCGCGGAGCATTCTGGGAGATGGAGTTCCCGTTAGGGTTAGGATCGGAGTTTTACTAAGGTTTTATTTCGAACATGCAGGATAAAAAAAGCTAAAGATAAAAAAGCGTACAAAAAGTAAAAAAAAAAAAAAACAGAATATAAAGTTTCAATAACTGTTATAATACTCAATTATATGTATATTTAAATAAATGTAGTCAAAATCAAAGCAAATCAAGGCAAACAAAAGAAAAAAAAAAACGCCCAGCATTAAGTGAGTCCGGTTTATATTTATATCTTACATTATACAGACTATTATTTTATTTTATTTAATTATACGGACCGAAAAAGCAACAGGAAAGAGTGAAAAATAAAAAATAAAAATAACTTTTCACGTTCTACAACAAATATACAAGATTTTACAAACGTGAAAAGGTAATAACATGTTCATGATTTATCCTGATAAGTTTGATTCTTAAAAAATACAAAAACATTTTAAGTTTAAAACGTTAATCCCGGAACCGGAAATCGCGTCACTCCGGTGTTACACCTAATTCGGCCCCCGTCAGATTCGACAGTAAACATCAACCATTTAAATCTCAAATTCTTCTTTTAAAGATAAAAAGATGTATTTTTTAGAGTGCGGTTTATATTTATATCCTACATTATACAGTTTATGATTTTAGTCTTGGTAATTACACCGACTGAAAAGGCAACAGGTTTAATTAGTGAATAAAACTGGCAAAAAATAACTTTTCACGTTCTACAATAAATATACCAGATTGTACAAACGTGGTGCTGCAACACATGTGAAAATGGTAATAACATGTTCATGATTTATCCTGATAAGTTCTATTGTTAAAAAAAACAAAAACATTTAAAGTTCTTAAACGTTAATACCGGAACCGGAATATGCGTCACTCCGGTGTTACACCTAATTTTACCGTCAGATTCTACGACAACATCAACCATTTAAATCTCAAATTCTTTTTTTAAAGATATAAAGCTGTATTTTTTATAGATATATATATTTTTTCATAAAGGTGCAAAACTCAAACACATTTAGTGTCCACTTTATTAGGTTCATAAAGTGTCTGTAAATGTAAATGTGACGAATACAAACCAAGAGACATTTCACCAAACATTCAGTCAATACTTGGAATAGAAAATAAAAAATAATAATAATAATACTTGGAATAGGATTAAAAGATCATTAACCTCGGACTTTAATAAAAGACTAATCTCCGATGTTTATTCATCAATGTGTGAACCAGAGAAAGATGTTACCACATTATGACCGCCAGGGGGCGCCAACAGGTCAGAGTTACTGGAGAAACTTCCCCGTCCTCACCATATATATATATATATATATATATATATATATATATATATATATATATATATATATATATATATATATATATATATATATATATATATATTAAAGTTCTGATGTTCACGTTAACTGATTTACTACAATCTCTGTTCAGGCTGGAAAAGTTAATTCATTCAATAATAAGAAATAAAGATAAAATGGTTAGTTTAGTTTTAGTTTTTTTTAGTTTAGTTTATTTTGTTTTGGTCATTTACATTTTAAGATGTTTTTTTTTTTCTTTTTTGACCAAAAAGCCTCATGGCTTATTTTATTTTATTATTATATTATTTAATTTATTTATTTATTTTTTTTGGGGGGGGGGGGGGGGGGGGGGGTTGTCTCCATCGCACTACCAACACAAACCAAATAACTTACAAACAAAATAGCTTTAAGATAAAATTCACCTCATTAAACTGTAGAGGTTGGAATAAAATTGCAAAGATAAAACAAGTTTGATGAGCAGGATCAAATTACAACTTAAAAACTTACAATCAGAAATAGTTTTCTAACAGGAAACTGATTTTCTGAGCAGGATTTCTCTCAGATAATGAGTTATAAAAGGGTCAGGTGTTTCTGCTCCTTATACTAGTCGTGATACTGATCCATAATTAATAATGTTTTAGCTGACCTGCTGGCAGATATTTATTATATTATAGTCCAAGGTTCTTTATTATCTGGAAATATAAATCTGATAAATGTTTAAGGTCCAAATGAAGATGATCCTAAATTCTATAACAATTTATTCCTGATAATTTCAGATCTCTGTAAACTCTGTGGTGTCTGGAGACTCTAAAAACTAAAAAACTAAACTAAAACTAAACTTTAACTGCAACTGGATCCATCAGAATAATCTCCAGACTTTAATAAAACCCACACCAGGTCCAGGAACATAATTACCATTTTATAAAAGAGATACATTTATTGGATATTTGGAGCTATGTGGAATATTCCTGTTATTCTAGAACTTATAAAACTCATTATTTCATAGTTTCTGCATTATTTGTTTCCAGGGTTAAAGAGTGTCAGTATAGAAGCTTAGTCCTATCTATATCAGATATATCCAGGATATCTGAGGATGATGAGCTTGTAAATAAACTGTAAGAGAAGATGAATATATGAAGATGATAATCTGAGGATGATAATCTTGTAAAATGATAATCTTGTAAAAACTCCAGCCAGAGCGGCTCATGGACCTGCATTTGTAGATTTATTAAACAAACATATTGACTTGTATTTTGAACGTAAAACTTCTGGAACGTCGGCTAGTTTGAGGTGGGAAACATTTAAGGCCTTTATTAGGGACAAATCATCTGTTTCACTAGTTAAAAAACTTGAAATGAGGACGAGAAATGCATGAGAAATGTTGAGAAAAAAGTTGAGAAAAAAGTCGAAATGTCGAGAAAAAAGGCAAAATTTCGAGAAAAAAAGTCGAAATGTCGAGAAAAATGTCGAAATGTCGAGAAAAAAAGTCGAAATGTTGATAAAAAAGTCGAAATAAAAAATCAAAATTTCGAGAAAAAATGTTGAAATCTTGAGAAAAAAGTCAATGACCTGCTGGAGTCGTGGAGGCCGATACTTCTAAGATGTTGCTACTAAAACATTAATACTACAACAATACTGACATGAGTCAATTCAGGACATTTCACCCTCAGCCTTCATTTAGCAGACGTGTAATTAACCTGCAGCTAATGCAGTAGAGACATGTTGGAGTCCCTGCTCCATCCATCTTCTAGTTTTATCCTGTGAAGCCGGAGGACCTGGAGGAAACCCCAGCCGGGCCCGGGAGTGGAACCAGGAACCTTCTTGCTGTGAGGCAACAGTGCTAACTGTGACATACACAAAAATGTAGTCACATTTTTGTTATATTATATACCTTTCTTTCACTTTGATTAGCCTTTAATGAGCATTGGGAAAAAAACAGGGATCAGTATCCCAGGAATACTCATATTCCACCTTCCACCACCAGGTGGCGCCTCGACACGTTGAGAGGTCGGTTTGACCATAGACATATAAACGTTTATATACGTTTATATGTCTATGGGTTTGACAGGTGTGACGTCACCATCCTCCCTTCAGATGTGCAAGGAAGAGAGAGCGAAAAGCACTAAAACTGCTCTCATGTTTTTCCCTGTTAATTCAGGTAAATATAACGTTTGGATTTGAAACAAGTTTATTAGGAGCACTTTATACTTAAAAGCACAAACCGGACCTGGTTTAATGACATGACTTTGTATAAGTTTGATGTATAAAGCGGAAATTTAGGATTCTACACTTTTTTTTATGCCGCTACGGCCGTTTACTACGTGACTTGTTTTAATTGCTATTATGTTGTATGTTGATCCATAAACATAATAAATCCATAACCATAAACGTAAATGCTCCTGTTTTGTGTTTAATGTGTGAATTACTGTTTAAAATGAAGAAGTACATTTCCGTTTTCTTTATATATTGTTAATTCTCTTCAGTTCTGCCTTGAAATGCATCTAGTTTTCTTTATACATTGTATTATACACATGTAGAGTTAGCCTGTTATCAGAACAGAAGGAATTCAGGTTGGTTTTATGATTGTATAAATACGTTTTTAGTGATGGGACAGTTTAAAATAACAACACAGTATATGAACATGAATGAATAGAAGAAGGTATTGTAATGGTTAAGACATATATGACTGAAGGAAATATGATTTATTGATATTTTGTGAAAATTATTGATAATAAAACAGATGCCCAAGGAATAGAGAGCGAAAAGGCAGTAAAACTGACTCTGTCTCATGTTTTTCCCTGTTAATTCAGGTTTACCCGGCAGAACAGTTTAAAAAAAATATATAATCTGTTACAAAACCACATCCTGGGCGTGTAACATAACCACTAAGCTAAGGGCTTTAGCTCGAGCGTCTACGTAACGTTGAGCTCTAAAACCAACCAAACCTCAGAAGCAGCACAAACCTTTGCTGCTCTCATTAATAGTATATTTTATTCTCAAAGACTAAATAAAACACTCACACAGATCGTTAGCATTATCTTTATTTAAAAGTGCAGAGGTGGAGAAGCTCCGATCTGGTGTGAACATAGAAACATAGAAACTGGACCGACGTGGTGAAGTGAAATTACTTTTTATAAAGGTGTAGTTTATGTTTTATGTTACAAGAAAGTACAAGAATGTTGGTGGAACAGAACGGAGCAGTGGGACACCGGGATGTGTCGAGGTGTTTGGTTGGTGTGGAGGTGTTTAGTTGAGTTTAGTTGGTGTTTAGTTGAGTTTAGTTGAGTTTAGTTGGTGTTTAGTTGGCGTGGTGAGTGGTGGAGAAGCACAGCTTCAGCGTGTACGGGTAAGGCCCACCTGCAGGACATAAAGGGGTTTAAATCAACACCTGAACAACAACCGTTTACCAACCATGTTCAGTAAAAATCACCTACTGGGGTTCTTCATCTGGTAATGGTTCATCATGGCCAGCGCCTCCATGGCGTCATTGATGGATTCCCACTCCAGCAGGCCGGAGGAGCTGCGCTCGCCTGCCGAGAGAAGAGTTAGGGTTAGGGTCAGAGTTAGGGTTAGTTAGGGTTAGGGTGAGGGTGTGATGAGGCATTGTAACAGCACCGTGGTCGACCTGAATATCAGCTTCCTACCTCCCCTGCAGGAGACGACACCTTGGAAGTTGCCTCAAACAGACTTGGAACACTAGAGCACCCCATGGGGTGATTTGGAACTTAGTGACAGTCATGCCAAATGCCCGATGGGGACATTTGGCCACAGATCACATCCAACTGTAAATTACTTTTCGTCTGTCACTTGGCTTGTGTATTCCCTGCCTTTTACGCCTTGAATTTACGGTATAAAAGTTTTGTCGTCGAGCCACTCTGGGTCGGCATTTCAACCAGACTCTGGTCTGTGTAGACGTGCTCACCGCCGGCTACTGAATAAAAACTCACTATACCACGAGCGGACTTATGAACTGATTTTGATAAATTCCTCAAAATTTGATGCTGTGAGCGGGATGACAATAGACCTTCGATGGAAACTCCTCTTTCCAGATGAACGGCACAATCAGTGACTTCGATCTAAATTTTCAGAGGTAAGGGATCCACTTGCAAAATCCCAAATTATTGTTGCTGGGTTGTTGTCAAAAGTCTGTGAATTGGAGTGCCGGAGAAAAGGTTGACGTCATCCTGAAATTTTAGGTAAGTCCGCTGTGTGGTTTAGAGCAGGGGTTATTGGGAAGGTTATTGTAGAGATGTTTATGAATGCTAACAATTTCATAACACTTGAATTTGATTGTGTTGTGAGAATGCTTTGCTTATCCTGCCTTAGAATTTGACTTGCTCTTTTAAAAAGGTTTAATATCTCGGGTAACATTAAAGAGAGAAATGACCAGAGTGCCGTGTTGGTCTGAGTACCAAAAGAATAGTCCAGTGGGACTTCTACCTGAGTAATGAATGTGAATACCTTTGACACCTCTGTCTTTAACACTTGTCCTGACTTTTCTTGTTTTCTTCACTGACGGCTCTGCTTATAAAAATGGAATACCATACGCAGGTTATACAATTTGTGATAATTCTTAATTGTTGAAAGCGCCGCCTTGCCCTCCTCCAGCTCCACCCAAGTAGATTAAACTATATGTACTGATGAGAGCCTGTCAACTAGCAAAAGGTAAAACTGTTACAATCTATACAGATTCCAGATATGCTTTTGGTTGTGTACACGATTTTATATATTGTGGGCGAACCGAGGATTTATCACATCCTCAGAGACACCCGTTAAACGTGGTAAATTGATTGGTGAACTAATAAAAGCCTGTCAACTACCTTCATCTATTGCTTTGTTAAATGTGAAGCCCACACCAAATCCAAAGATCCTGTTTCACAAGCCAATGCTTCGGCTGACCATGCAGCAAAAG
The DNA here is from genome assembly GCF_033807715.1 of Cololabis saira. Taxonomy (NCBI): domain Eukaryota; kingdom Metazoa; phylum Chordata; class Actinopteri; order Beloniformes; family Belonidae; genus Cololabis; species Cololabis saira. Next base: position 45,753,215 of record NC_084600.1, on the reverse strand, counting down.
AAACTGCCAAATTTGGCTTACCTGTCTATGTAAAACTTTGCCCTTCTATACCCGCTAACGACCTGGTGTCTCCTAATGATGTAGCCCTCCTACAAGAGACTACTGATGTGAAAAAACACAGATTGTAGCATTCCCATGGTTGTAAAAATGTAAATAATTTGTGGGGTGTGATGGCTGGAGGAGTCTTTGCAGCCAGCTCATCAGCCAGTCCAGTTCATCAGCCAGTCCAGTTCATCAGCCAGTCCAGTTCATCAGCCAGTCCAGTTCATCAGCCAGTCCAGCTCATCAGCCAGTCCAGTTCATCAGCCAGCTCGTCAGGCTGATGAATGGCACCTGGTGGGGTGTGGCTTGGCCGGAGCAGAAAGGCTCAGCACTGGAACATTGATGGTCTCTCGAGACTCCGGCTGGGGTGGAAGTCCGGCTCCACCTGTGGACTTTTTTGTTTCTTTGTTTCTTTGTTTTGTCTTGGTTGGAGTTGTTTTTAAGTTCATTAATAAATTATTTTTGTTAAAATTGCAAAACTCAGTTGTCTCTCCACCTTTTGTCCAGTTCCTGGAACATGGGACGTGACAGGGTCAGCAACGACGGCCGCGTTGTGAAACCCACATCCTTGTACCCGTGAATAGCACGCGTGTCGCATAGCTGATCACAGCTAGCAATCACAGATGAGCAAAGGGGGAATGTGTCAGTGTTGAAATACTGATAAGCTCCGAGATTGGCATCCTATGAAAAAATATTAAACATTATCAACACTTCCCCCACCGTGACTTTTTTTGAAGCTCTACAAAAAGACTTTATTCATAAACCAAAATGTGAGGGATATGAAAATGTTCTTGTATGAAAATGTTCTTGTATGTGCAGAGAATTTTTAAACTGGACTTAAATGGACAATGTTGTTGCGCTTAGTCCTGATGTCAATGAGGTCAACACCCATTAGGAAGCACAAACTCACGCCTCATGAAAGGATTACGGGTAGACCTATGACTATACCAGGCAATTCAGTTCTATATATGAAGATGGACTTCCATGCCATGGATGAATCCATGATATAATTTTGCTCTGCTCTAACCTCTGCCGTTCAGTCAATCCACAGAAAAGTAAAAGCTGTCCAGTCTCTTCCTAGTGGAATAACCTCCAACTCGGAGACTTTGTGTCAGAGAAAACCTCGCTGGTCCAAGGCTCAACACGTCCTGCTCACCACCGACACTGGAGTCAAGTGTGAAGGGCGTCTAACCTGGTTCCACGCATCCCACTGTAAGAAAACAACACCTCCCCCATGCACCGGAAACCAGCTGGTTCCCTCTTCTTCCTGGGGGTCCTCGTCCTCACCACCGTCGGAGCCAGTGAAAGAAACAACGCAGGCCCGGAAAGCCCAGAAGTAGCTGAACTTCAACACCCCAGACATCCACGACTGGCAGAGGAGCAGAGGAGCAGCGCAGGCCGCAGAGGCCCAGAAGCAGATGCTTTGTACATGCCACAACACTCACATCTTTCACAGGATCAAGACAGATAACTTGTGCTGTGATTAAAACTGAATGTTGTATATTTATACCTGACCACAATGCCACCATCCAAGAAATAACGTATCACTTGAAAGATATTGCCAAAACGTTACATACACCTGTCATAACTAGTTTGTTTGATTGGTTTAAAGAACAGTTAGGACACGTTGGTTACTTGATATTTGAATTTGCTTTGTTGGCTTGTTGTTATTTGGCTTCTGATCACATGTTTAAGGTTCACTTGCAAAATATGTATCACTCTACTAAAATTATGTACTCCACTGTAACTCAAAAAAAATTGTGAATTGATGAGGCATTGTAACAGCACCGTGGTCGACCTGAATATCAGCTTCCTACCTCCCTGCAGAGACGACACCTTGGAAGTTGCCTCAAACAGACTTGGAACACTAGAGCACCCCATGGGGTGATTTGGAACTTAGTGACAGTCATGCCAAATGCCCGATGGGGACATTTGGCCACAGATCACATCCAACTGTAAATTACTTTTCGTCTGTCACTTGGCTTGTGTATTCCCTGCCTTTTGCGCCTTGAATTTACGGTATAAAAGTCTTGTCGTCGAGCCACTCTGGGTCGGCATATCAACCAGACACTCGTCTGTGTAGACGTGCTCACCGCCGGCTGAATAAAAACTCACTATACCATGAGCGGACTTATGAACTGATTTTGATAAATCTCAACAGGTGTTAGGGTGTTGGGGTTGGGGTTAGGTACAAGACGACTACAGAGCACCGTTAGCGTACTTCACTTCACAGCAGCATCACATGATCAAACACAACTTACTCTTTCCAGTAAAAAGTTTCACACTTGAAGGATTCTTGATGGCCAGTTCTTCACAGACCTGGAAGAAAAAGAACCAGTTCTGGTTAAAACTCAGGTTGAGGTTAAAGGATTTCACCGTACATACCTGGATTTCAGTTCTGCGTACTTGGAGGTTTACCTGGGTGGTTTTAGTTCTGGGTGTTTACCTGGGTGAAGGTTTTATTTGAGTTTACCTGGGAGAAGGTGTCGGCGCTGAGGTCCGGCTGGGCGTTGAAGAAGTGCAGCACGTTGCTGGTTTACCTGGGTGAAGGTTTTATTTGAGTTTACCTGGGAGAAGGTGTCGGCGCTGAGGTCCGGCTGGGCGTTGAAGAAGTGCAGCACGTTGCTGGGGTGCTGGATCCGGTTCTTGGCCGCCTGTTCCGGGGAGGTGAAGCGGTTGTTCCGGGATCCGTGGAAGTCCTTGAAGCTGCAGGAGTTGTCGTCCAGGTGGTACGACTGTCCGGGGACGATGGCCTGCTGCTTGGACACGCTGAGGAGGAAACACCGTTAGATCCATCCTTAACCCTAACCCTAACCCTAACCCCTAACCTTTAAAACTAACCCTAACCCCTAACCCCTAACCCCTAACCTTTAAAACTAACCCTAACCCTAACCCATAACCCTTAACCTTAACCCTTAACCCTTAACCCTAACCCCTAACCCTCCAGGATTCTAGTCTCTTCTGTTTCCTCCTCACCAGACGTTGAGTTTCTGTCCAAACAGGAAGTTGTTGTTGAGGTGGGTGATGGCTCGGTCCACGGAGTAGCAGTCGCCCATCTCCACCATCGCTGCCCCGGGTTTACTCTTCATGAACTTGATCTGAGAACAAACTCTTCATGAACTTGATCTGAGAACAAACTCTTCATGAACTTGATCTGAGAACAAACTCTTCATGAACTTGATCTGAGACAGAACAAACTCTTCATGAACTTGATCTGAAACACGGACAGAACAAACTCTTCATGAACTTGATCTGAGAACAAACTCTTCATGAACTTGATCTGAAACACGGACAGAACAAACTCTTCATGAACTTGATCTGAGAACAAACTCTTCATGAACTTGATCTGAGACAGAACAAACTCTTCATGAACTTGATCTGAAACACGGACAGAACAAACTCTTCATGAACTTGATCTGAGACAGAACAAACTCTTCATGAACTTGATCTGAGAACAAACTCTTCATGAACTTGATCTGAGAACAAACTCTTCATGAACTTGATCTGAGAACAAACTCTTCATGAACTTGATTTGAGAACAAACTCTTTATGAACTTGATCTGAGAACAAACTCTTCATGAACTTGATCTGAGAACAAACTCTTCATGAACTTGATCTGAGAACAAACTCTTTATGAACTTGATCTGAGAACAAACTCTTCATGAACTTGATCTGAGACGGAACAAACTCTTTATGAACTTGATCTGAGAACAAACTCTTCATGAACTTGATCTGAGAACAAACTCTTCATGAACTTGATCTGTGAACAAACTCTTCATGAACTTGATCTGAGACGGAACAAACAAACTCTTCATGAACTTGATCTGAGACGGAACAAACAAACTCTTCATGAACTTGATCTGAGACAGAACAAACTCTTCATGAACTTGATCTGAGACAGAACAAACTCTTCATGAACTTCAGGAGACGAGGGCAGAAGAAACAAAGACTAAACTAAACAACTAGCATCACGTTTGGTAAAATGTCAACATTAAATAAAGAAAATCTAAACAGAGGTTTCCATGAAACAGAGACACAAAACTAACATGAGATTATAAGATTATACTGATAAATTATACTGATAAACTCATGTAGGGCTGAGTAATAATAATAATAATAATCAGAGTACCGAACTCGCTGGTACCGCCGGTACCGGAAGTGGCCGGATCTTTCGGTTCCTATATATCGGTACCTCAGATGGACCAAGAGCTGCCTGTGATTGGCTGGAATGTAGGGGTGTAACGATACACTAATCTCATGATACGATACGATATTATAGCAGTATTTTTTAACAACCTTGAATGAGGAACATACGACTGGAAAAAAATGGTCTTTTATTTGAAAGACACAAAATACAAAACAATACTGTGTGTTTGCCCTATTGTTACAGTTTGTACAGCTTTATAACTGTTTAAGTTTTATTGTTACAGTTTGTACAGCTTTATAACTGTTTAAGTTTTATTGTTACAGTTTGTAATGCTTTATAACTGTTTATGTTTTAAAGAGAAAGCCAGGCCAAACATTTTCCACAAACTGAACTAAAAGTAAATGTCAGGTTTGCATTATGATCTTCAGGTTCATACAGGTAACTGAATAGTTTCACTCATGTATGATTTGACTTTTTTCTTTTCCAGAAATTTAACAACTAAATTCTATTCAGTTTGTGGCTAAATATTTGTACTTTATGAAACTGTATGAAACTGAAGATGCATAATGCATACCTGACATTTACTTTTAGTTCAGTTTGTGGTAAATGGTCGTCCTGGCTTTCTCTTTAAAACTTATAGTTTTACTAAAAGTTATAAAGCATTATAAACTGTAACAATAGGGCGCACGCACAGTATTGTTTTGTAATCACCGTCCCCACACCTGACACCACTCAGCCTCGTCACCCAGCCCGCTCTTAAACCTTCCTCCCACAAGTTGTGGTGTCGGATGATTCCCTCCAGCTCAGAGCCCCGTACTCTGGCTGTTTTCCTGGACCTAGTTTCCTGTTCGTGGATCTTCCCGTCCTGGGTCCTTTGCATTACGTTTTCCAGCCGTGAGTTTCTCTCCGGTCTGCGCTTTTAGTTGGACTTTCCAGCGGTCTGTGATCTTGTGTTTGTCTTCCTTCCCTCCTGTGGAGCGCCTTTTATTAATAAACTTTATTATACCTGAACCTTGCTCGTGTTGTCCTGCATTTGGGTCCGCCCTCCTTCCCTCGAGCCTAACAGTCTTTCAAATAAAAGACAATTCTTTCCAGTCATATGTTCCTCATTCAAGGTTGTTAAAAAAATACTGCTTTAATATCGGAACGTATCATGAGATTAGTGTCTCCTTACACCCCTACCGTTTAGGAACAGAAGATCCTCAAAAATAAAAGGCACCCGCCCAGAGTGAGCGGGACATTTCTTTGTCATGAAGGTTTTTGTTCAAGGTCTTGAAGGTCTTGAAGGTCACGGCACCGTCTGGCTGCTAATGCTCCAAAGACGAGTGTTGGGCATCGTTCCACTCACTCGTTCCACATTGCCGTAGAGACAGATGTTCCACTCGCTCGTTGCCGTAGAGACAGATGTTCCACTCACTCGTTGCCGTAGAGACAGATGTTCCACTCACTCGTTGCCGTAGAGACAGATGTTCCACTCACACGTTGCCGTAGAGACAGATGTTCCACTCACCCTCTCCACGTTGCCGTAGAGACAGAAGACGTTGAAGACGCGGTCAGCGTTGACCCTGCCCTCCAGGCCGTAGACCATCAGCACCGGGGAGTCGGCGTGGGGCCCGAACTCGGGCGGGGGGGGGCCCCGAGTATCCAGGGCCGTAACGCTGGCCCCCCCGGCCCCGGCCCAGACCGGGCCCCGGGCGGTGGGGAGGGGCGTAGCCGTCATCACTGTAACCATGGTAACCGCCCTGGGGGCCACCTGGGAACACAAGGTAGCTGTCATCACTGTAACCATGGTAACCATGGTAACCGCCCTGAGAACACAAGGTAACTGTCATCACTGTAACCATGGTAACCCCCCTGGGGGCCTCCTGGGAACACAAGAACACTGTAACCATGGTAACCATGGTTACCATGGTTACCCTGGTTACAGTGATGGTGGGGAGGGGGGTAGCCGTCATCACTGTAACCATGGTAACCGCCCTGAGAACACAAGGTGGCTGCCCGGGAGCAGCTACCTTGTGTTCCATGGTAACCATGGTAACAGCAGGTAGCTGCCCGGAGCAGCTGCGGGAAGCCGCAGTGAAACAGAAACGCTGCTACGACGTGAAGTCTCGGGGCCGGGACTTTGTGCCAGACGAGCTGGTCTGGGTCTACAACCCGAAGCTGGACAGCAAATGTACCGGTCCCTGCAAGGTACTGGGGAGGCTGGGAGAGGTTGATGCCTCCCCGGGGGCGGAGAAGTTGGAAACTCATCAATGGAGTCGTTCATTGATGAACCAGAGACTGAAGGCAGACGGAAAATTACTGAGTCTGCCTGTTTGCAATATAATTGTTGATTCTATAATCTGACCTTGACAGGGCGGTTTTGGCCGATCGCTCTGGTCACAATCTCCCTGGTGGAATGTAAACTAGGTGACTCTGCCCCCACTAACCCTCCCCTCTCAGGAACATCTGTGGACCTGGATCAGAACTGACCGAGCCGTCTGATAACATCAAGGAAATTGGCTGAGAGCAGCTCTGGGCGAAGTTCACGGACTTACCGTGTGTGTGTTTGTGTATATACATATATATATATATATATATATATATATATATATGTATATATATATATATATATATATATATATATATATATATATATATATATATATATATATATATATATATATATATATATATATATATACATATATATATATATATTTGTATTTATTACCGTATTCTGGCGGATGATCTCCCAGCAGCGCTGGCTGTCGCTGCCGTTTGTTGGGATTAGCGTTGGGATCTGGAAATGGTAAAATGTCCAGTCAGACGTCCTGAACATGCAACACTAACTTTACTAACTCACATTTAGAACATGCAACACTAACTTTACTAACTCACATTTACAACATGCAACACTAACTTCACTAACTCACATTTAGAACATGCAACACTAACTTTACTAACTCACATTTAGAACATGCAACACTAACTTCACTAACTCACATTTACAACATGCAACACTAACTTTACTAACTTCACTAACTCACATTTACAACATGCAGGAGTCGGTGACACATGCAGAATCTGACTCTAAACTGGGTTGCAATTATTCACATAATGGAGATTTTTACAGAGATTTTATTTCTCTCCCGTATCAAACACACACCTGGTGAATTGTTCCAATTGTCTTCCCCATCAGCGTCTGCACAGGTAACAATCACACGTCAAATATCCACATTAACATCATTTATATCCCCCTGAATTCATGGAGGAAACAAAGGAAATAAAATCTGCATCAGTGCAAAAGAACAGAACCTGCATTTTTATTGAAAACTGTGAAAACAGTAATCACAAGGATCAGACGGAGGTTTAACAGAACGGAGGTTTAAAACATCAGGGTTGGAGAGACAAGACTTTTACACTGGCAAGGAAAACATGAACCAAACTGACTGAATTAACTTTGTCAATGAAAAAGTAAAGCCTGATTTTTGTAAATAAACCTAAAACCTTAAGGTCTATCAGCCAGTTCTTAAGTGGAAATGTCCTCAAAAATTAGAATATTCTGCGAATCTTAATCTTAAGCTGTAGAGCAAGTGTTTTGCAATGAACTAGAAATCTCAGAGTTACCATTTATTAGTCAAAGTATCAAACGTCATCAATGTTTCAAAAGCATTAATATTAGCACAACTTTATCAGCTTGGTGGGAATTTCTTAAACAAGCTAAAATTTCACTTTTTCCATGTGACCGTACACCACAGACGCAGGGGCACGCGGCCCCCGCCCAGCGACGGAGGACCAAGGCAGCAATGCCCCCCCAGCGCAGACAGCCACCCCCCACCCAGGCAGGGCCGGGCCCTCCGAGTGGGACCCCCACGTCCACGGCCCAGCCCCCCCCAGGAGACCCGGAGACGCCCAAGCCACAGCCCCCCGCCCGAGCCCCCCCCAGCCAATCGGGATTGTATTTTTGTCCAAAATGGCCCAGCCCTATGAGAGCAGCTGGATTTGGGTCTAATGTTCCTAATGTTCCTAATGTTCCTAATGTTGCTAATGTTCCTAATGTTGCTAATGTTGCTAATGTTCCTAATGTTCCTAATGTTCCTAATGTTGCTAATGTTCCTAATGTTCCTAATGTTGCTAATGTTGCTAATGTTCCTAATGTTCCTAATGTTGCTAATGTTGCTAATGTTCCTAATGTTCCTAAAGTTCCTAAAGTTCCTAATGTTGCTAATGTTCCTAATGTTCCTAAAGTTCCTAATGTTCCTAATGTTCCTAATGTTGCTAATGTTCCTAATGTTCCTAAAGTTCCTAAAGTTCCTAAAGTTCCTAATGTTCCTAATGTTCCTAATGTTGCTAATGTTCCTAATGTTCCTAATGTTGCTAATGTTCCTAATGTTCCTAAAGTTCCTAATGTTGATAATGTTCCTAATGTTCCTAATGTTCCTAATGTTCCTAATGTTCCTAATGTTTCTAATGTTCCTAATGTTGATAATGTTCCTAATGTTCCTAATGTTCCTAATGTTCCTAATGTTGCTAATGTTCCTAATGTTCCTAAAGTTCCTAATGTTGATAATGTTCCTAATGTTCCTAAAGTTCCTAATGTTGATAATGTTCCTAATGTTCCTAATGTTGCTAATGTTCCTAATGTTCCTAAAGTTCCTAATGTTGATAATGTTCCTAATGTTCCTAATGTTCCTAATGTTCCTAATGTTCCTAATGTTCCTAATGTTCCTAATGTTGATAATGTTCCTAATGTTCCTAATGTTTCTAATGTTCCTAATGTTGATAATGTTCCTAATGTTCCTAATGTTCCTAATGTTGCTAATGTTCCTAATGTTCCTAATGTTGATAATGTTCCTAATGTTCCTAATGTTCCTAATGTTCCTAATGTTGATAATGTTCCTAATGTTCCTAATGTTGATAATGTTCCTAATGTTCCTAATGTTCCTAATGTTCCTAATGTTGATAATGTTCCTAATGTTCCTAATGTTCCTAATGTTTCTAAAGTTCCTAATGTTGATAATGTTCCTAATGTTCCTAAAGTTCCTAATGTTCCTAAAGTTCCTAAAGTTCCTAATGTTCCTAATGTTCCTAATGTTCCTAAAGTTCCTAATGTTGATAATGTTCCTAATGTTCCTAATGTTCCTAATGTTGATAATGTTCCTAATGTTCCTAATGTTCCTAATGTTGATAATGTTCCTAATGTTCCTAATGTTCCTAATGTTTCTAATGTTCCTAATGTTGATAATGTTCCTAATGTTCCTAATGTTTCTAATGTTCCTAATGTTGATAATGTTCCTAATGTTCCTAAAGTTCCTAATGTTCCTAAAGTTCCTAAAGTTCCTAATGTTCCTAATGTTCCTAATGTTCCTAAAGTTCCTAATGTTGATAATGTTCCTAATGTTCCTAATGTTCCTAATGTTGATAATGTTCCTAATGTTCCTAATGTTCCTAATGTTTCTAATGTTCCTAATGTTGATAATGTTCCTAATGTTCCTAATGTTCCTAATGTTCCTAATGTTCCTAATGTTTCTAATGTTCCTAATGTTCCTAATGTTTCTAATGTTCCTAATGTTCCTAATGTTCCTAATGTTGCTAATGTTCCTAATGTTCCTAATGTTCCTAAAGTTCCTAATGTTCCTAATGTTCCTAAAGTTCCTAATGTTCCTAACAGGAGCTGGATGAGAATGTAACGTCTGATTTCATGATCAAATCTCCACTATGTTTAAGCTAGCAGGTGTGACGTGATTGGACCAGAGCAGGTTGTGACGGGGACGGTGACATCAGACTGAACTAGCATGTGTAGCGTTGTGGTGCTACATGCTAAAGGGACCGTGGTGTTTCCTGGTGTGGTGGTGATTGCCATGCACGAGCCTGAACCGCCCTCAGGTTGATCCTTATGCCCTAACGCTTGCCTGACGTTTACCTGACGTTTGCCTGACGTTTACCTGACGTTTACCTGACGTTTACGTGGTTTGTGTAGTGAGGAAACATCCCATAATACTCCCGTAGTGAGGAAACAGGAAGTGATGCAGGCAGGGGGTTGCCGTGGTTACCTGGTATCAGGTTGGGGTTGGTGTAATCCCACGTGTCCTGGTCGTTCTTGAACACGTTGAGCCGCGTTGGCTGAGGAATAAAGTTCATTAAAATATAGTTAAAACTAATCCTGCTAAAGTTTAATTAGTTTAATTAAATGTTTAATATTCTACAGTTTAACTAACCGAACTCACCTTGGCGTATTCTATCTTTAAACTGCAGCAGCCGGAATAAATATCTGCTCCGTTCAGAGACGCCTTCGCTCTCTGGGCGCTCTGGACGGAATCAAACGTGAGGGGGTTAAGGTGGAATCAGATTAATTAAGGTGGAATCAGAGATTAGTTAAGGTGGAATCAGAGATGAATTAAGGTGGAATCAGGGATTAATTAAGGTGGAATCAGATTAATTAAGGTGGAATCAGAGATTAATTAAGGTGGAATCAGAGATTAATTAAGGTGGAATCAGATGAATTAAGGTGGAATCAGAGATGAATTAAGGTGGAATCAGAGATGAATTAAGGTGGAATCAGAGATAAATTAAGGTGGAATCGGAGATAAATTAAGGTGGAATCAGAGATAAATTAAGGTGGAATCAGAGATAAATTAAGGTGGAATCAGAGATTAATTAAGGTGGAATCAGAGATAAATTAAGGTGGAATCAGAGATAAATTAAGGTGGAATCAGAGATAAATTAAGGTGGAATCAGAGATGAATTAAGGTGGAATCAGAGATCAGGGATTAAGGTGGAATCAGAGATTAATTAAAGTGGAATCAGATTAATTAAGGTGGAATCAGAGATTAATTAAAGTGGAATCAGATTAATTAAGGTGAAATAAGGGATGAATTAAGGTGGAATCAGAGGATTAAATCAGGATATTCCACCATGGCCTGAACTCCGTTCTTCCTGAAGACGACGATCCGCTGGACCGGACCGCAGTTGTTGCAGATGGTGAAGAGAACGTCCTGAAACACAGGTAACCATGGTAACCATGGTAACACAGGTAACCATGGTAACCATGGTAACACAGGTAACCATGGTAACCATGGTAACACAGGTAACAGGTAACTCAGGTAACCATGGTAACACAGTTAACACAGGTAACTCAGGTAACCATGGTAACACAGGTAACACAGGTAACACAGGTAACCATGGTAACACAGGTAACACAGGTAACCATGGTAACACAGGTAACACAGGTAACCATGGTAACCATGGTAACCATGGTAACACAGGTAACCATGGTAACCATGGTAACCATGGTAACACAGGTAACCATGGTAACACAGGTAACACAGGTAACCATGGTAACACAGGTAACACAGGTAACACAGGTAACCATGGTAACACAGGTAACACAGGTAACTCAGGTAACCATGGTAACAAGAGAACATCCTGCAGAGAAACAGTTTTATAAAACCTATGTATGTTTGTACTGTAATGTAATTTATTGTAATGTTTATGTTTTATGTCATGTATAAACTGTAATGTAATTTATTGTAATGTAATTTATTGTAATGTTTATGTTTTATGTCATGTATAAACTGTAATGTAATTTATTGTAATGTAATTTATTGTAATGTTTATGTTTTATGTCATGTATAAACTGTAATGTAATTTATTGTAATGTAATTTATTGTAATGTTTATGTTTTATGTCATGTATAAACTGTAATGTAATTTATTGTAATGTTGATTGTTTTCTTGGACCCCCTTGAAAATGAGATGTTACATCTCAAGAGGCTAAACTTTAATAAATTATACTTAAAACCTCCTGATGAGACTCAGATTCACGTTAACCACCAACCCTGGTTACCGTGGTGATGGGAAAACACCAACCCTGGTTACCGTGGTGATGGGAAAACATCAACTCTGGTTACCGTGGTGATGGTTACCGTGGTGATGGGGTAGATGTAACTGGTTACCGTGGTGATGTGGTTGATATAACCTCGTTACCGTGGTGATGGGGTAGAGCGGGTTGATGGTTACCGTGGTGATGGGGTAGATGGGGTCGTTACCATGGTGATGGGGTAGAGGGGGTTGATGAGGGGTCGTTACCGTAGTAATGGGGTAGAGCGGGTTGACCACCGTCAGCAGCAGCACGTTAGGGTTAGTGATGGGTGATGGGTGAGGTGGTTATAACCCTGGTTACCGTGGTGATGGGGTAGAGCGGGTTGTTACCGTGGTGATGGGGTAGATGTAACTGGTTACCGTGGTGATGGGGTAGAGGGGGTTGATGAGGGGTCGTTACCGTGGTGATGGGGTAGAGCGGGTGCACCACCGTCAGCAGCAGGACGTTAGGGTTAGTGATGGGTGATGGGTGAGGTGGTTATAACCCTGGTTACCGTGGTGATGGGGTAGATGGGGTCGTTACCGTGGTGATGGGGTAGAGCGGGTGCACCACCGTCAGCAGCAGGACGTTAGGGTTAGTGATGGGTGATGGGTGAGGTGGTTATAACCCTGGTTACCGTGGTGATGGGGTAGATGGGGTCGTTACCGTGGTGATGGGGTAGAGCGGGTGCACCACCGTCAGCAGCAGCACGTTGTTCCCCCCCCGGGACTCGTCCCCGGCCCCGGGCCGGCTGATCTTCTGGCTGGTGGAGTAGTTGATGAACGCCGGGTGGCCGGCCACGAAAACCTGGTTCTCCCCAGAAAACGTCACGGCGTTGAGGGAACCGGCCATGTCCTGGTACTCCACCAACGCCTGGCGCTTCTTAGGCATCATCACCACCAAACTACGGGTCAGAAACACCAAACTACGGGTCAGAAACATCATCACCACCAAACTACGGGTCAGAAACACCAAACTACGGGTCAGAAACATCATCACCACCAAACTACGGGTCAGAAACATCAAACTACAGGTCAGAAACATCATCACCACCAAACTACAGGATATACCACCAAACTACAGGTCAGAAACATCAAACTACAGGTCAGAAACAACCGGCCATGTCCTGGTACTCCACCAACGCCTGGCGCTTCTTAGGCATCATCACCACCAAACTACAGGATATACCACCAAACTACAGGTCAGAAACATCATCACCACCAAACTACAGAAACATCAAACTACAGGTCAGAAACATCATCACCACCAAACTACGGGTCAGAAATACCAAACTACAGGTCAGAAACATCATCACCACCAAACTACAGGTCAGAAACATCAAACTACAGGTCAGAAACAACCGGCCATGTCCTGGTACTCCACCAACGCCTGGCGCTTCTTAGGCATCATCACCACCAAACTACGGGTCAGAAACACCAAACTACAGGTCAGAAACAACAAACTACGGGTTAGAAACACCATCACCACCAAACTACCGACCAGAAACAACCGGCCATGTCCTGGTACTCCACCAACGCCTGGCGCTTCTTAAGCATCATCACCACCAAACTACAGAAACATCAAATTACAGGTCAGAAACATCATCACCACCAAACTACAGACCAGAAATACCAAACTACGGGTCAGAAACATCATCACCACCAAACTACCGACCAGAGACACCAAACTACAGGTCAGAAATACCAAACTACAGGTCAGAAACAACAAACTACGGGTCAGAAACACCATCACCACCATCACCACCAAACTACGGGTCAGAAACACCAAACTACAGGTCAGAAACATCAAACTACAGGTCAGAAACATCATCACCACCAAACTACAGGTCAGAAACATCAAACTACAGGTCAGAAATATCATCACCACCAAACTACAGACCAGAAACACCAAACTACAGGTCAGAAACATCATCACCACCAAACTACAGATGATTCAGGAAGAATCAGCAGCTGGACAGTTTTAATTCAGTTCAATTCAGTAATACGTCATTAATACTGAAGAGGAAATTAAATAACTGCTTATTTTTACTAAACTTACAGCATCTTCATTTATATGTGACATGCTAACGGCTAAAGGCTAACGGATAACGGCTAACAGATAACGGCTAACGGCTCGCTGCCATTGAAATTAGACGACTGGAAAACGGCTGCTTTCTTTCTGCTGTTTTTATGATTAAATCTACAAGAACCAGCAACTCTTCTGACAATCAGTGATAAAGCTCTGACATTTTAGCAAAAAAACAACAAATCCATTAATTCACAGCACTATGTTCTCTCCATTTTAAAAACACCCAACAGCTGGTGGACGTGGATAAAGTTAGAACTAGGGATGTCCCGATACCATTGTTTTCACAAAAGTACGAGTATTTTAATTTGTGTACTCGCCGATACCGAGTACCGATCCGATACTTCTACCACAGAAATAACTAAAGTGGGAGAGACCGGCAGAGCCGTTTCAGGAGAGATAGAGACATTAACGCAGCGGGACGTCAGCAGGGTGGACATGTTTCAGAAAAAAGGATGACGACAGAAGCAAGACAGACTGAGGGCTGTCGGCACGGCTAATGCAGTTAACCGGCTAACGCGGCTAACGCGGCTAACGCGGCTAACGCGGCTAACGGCTAACCGCAATGTAACAATGGGATTGTTTATGTTGTACTGTGAATTACGTGGAGTGTTTAATACAGTTCCCTACGGTGGCCGAGACCCGACAATGCGGAAAATTAAAGAAACGCTGCAAATATTTTAAAAAACGACGCAAATAAAAAAGCCCCAACGGAAGTGAATTACCGCGGCCTATTTTTGCCGGCGCTAACCAGTAACTACAAGTATCGGTGCCTGGTATCGGAGGATTTTTGCGAGTACGAGTACGAGTATATGAGAGAAGTATCGGCCCCGATACCGATACCAGTATCGGAATCGGGGCCTCCCTAGTTAAAACATTTTAAATACATGGAGCAGAATCCTAATCTTTGTGTATTTCTACTGTAAACATGAGATAAAAGATCAGAGCGTTAGATCCAGAACCAGCAGGTTCTTGTTGGAGAGAAACCGTTTTTTCTGTTTTCACCTGATGTTCCCGAACTCTTGCAGCGCCTCCACCAGGTCGTTCTCCATCACTCCGTCCACCAAACCCCTCAGGTGGACGACGGCCGACGGCAGCGGCTTGTGGGGGTCCCTGAACGCCTCCTGGTCCCTGAACGCCTCCTGGTCCCTGAACGCCTCCTGGTCCCTGAACGCCTCCTGGTCCCTGAACGCCTCCTGGTCCTCGAACGCCTCCTGGAGATAACAACACTGGTCAGGGTCCCTGAACGCCTCCTGAAAATAACAACACTGGTCAGGGTCCCTGAACGCATCCTGGAGACAATACGTTTTGCGTGCCAGCGTGCGTTTTTGCGTGCAAGCGTGCGTTCATTTTTGCGTGCGTGCGAGCGTGCGTTTTTTCATGCGTGCGTGCGTTTTTGCGTGCGTTTTTTCGTGTGTGCGAGCGTGCATTTTTGCGTGCGAGCGTGCGTTTTTTTGTGCGAGCGTGCGTTCATTTTTGCATGCGAGCGTGCGTTTTTTCATGCATGCGTGCGTTTTTGCGTGCGAGAGTGCGTTTTGCATGCGAGCGTGCGTTTTGCGTGCCTTTTTTCATGCGTGCATGCGTTTTTGCGTGCATGCGTTTTTGCGTGCAAGCGTGCGTTTTGCGTGCGAGCGTTTTTGCGTGCGAGCGTGCGTTCATTTTTGCGTGCGTGCGAGCATGCGTTTTTTCATGCGTGCGTGCGTTTTTGCGTGCGTTTTTACGTGCGTGTGAGCGTGCATTTTTGCGTGCGAGCGTGCGTTTTTTCGTGCGAGCGTGCGTTCATTTTTGCGTGCGAGCGTGCGTTCATTTTTGCGTGCGAGAGTGCGTTTTTGCGTGCGAGCGTGCGTTTTGCGTGCCTTTTTTCATGCGTGCATGCGTTTTTGCGTGCAAGCGTGCGTGCATGCGTTTTTGCGTGCAAGCGTTTTTGCGTGCGAGCGTGCGTTTTTGCGTGCCAGCGTGCGTGCATGCGTGCAAGCGTGCGTTTTGCGTGCGTTTTTGCATGCAAGCGTGCGTTTTTGCGTTTTGCGTTTTTTCGTGCGTGCGTGCGTTCGTTTTTGCGTGCGAGCGTGCGTTTTTTCATGCGTGCGTGCGTTTTTGCGTGCAAGCGTGCGTTTTGCGTGCGAGCGTTTTTGCGTGCGAGCGTTTTTGCGTGCGAGCGTGCGTTTTGCGTGCGTGCGTGCGTATAAAACCAGAATAAAACAAGAAGAAACAAGAAGAAAACGAGAATAAAACAAGAATAAAACCAGAATAAAACAAGAATAAAACCAGAATAAAACTTACCGTCAAGACCAAAGTATAAAAGTGTCACCACTACTGGGTATTAAAAGCCTCCCTGAATAAATCAGTTTTCAGTTTAGATTTAAAAAGGCCAGAGATGTTAGTTAATACTTAGAATTAGATATTACTCAATTAATGAAATCAGTGTCTCTGGGGACCTACATGTGCCAAAAAAGGAGTAGGGAAGAAGTTTAAACTTATTTAGTCCTAGAACCATTCACTGATCATTTAACCTGTATTTATAAATACTCACACACTGGTAGGTATTATTATTATTATTATTATTATTATTATTATTATTATTATTATTACTATTATTATTATAACATCATAAAGATTGAGTTTAGCTGAAGCTAGTCAGATCTTTCTGAAGAAGCTGCAGATTTCTGCTCTAGTTTCTGTTTCACCAGCAAAACACGTTTAACAACAGCAGCAACAACATCATATTATTATCATGTTGTTCCTCCTACCGTCGTCATCCCTCCCAACTCTCCTAATCCAGGTCCTCCTCTCTCCTCCGTTCTCTGTCTCTTCTTGGCTCTGCAGTCAGACAGAGCAGCCATGTCTGCTGCGTTCAGGGGGGGTGGGAAACCCGGGCACCGGTCTGCTGCTGCGTTCAGGGGGGGTGGGAAACCCGGGCACCGGCCTGCTGCTGCGTTCAGGGGGGGTGGGAAACCCGGGCACCGGTCTGCTGCTGCATTCAGGGACGGTGGGAAACCCGGGCACCGGTCTGCTGCTGCGTTCAGGGGGGGTGGGAAACCCGGGCACCGGTCTGCTGCTGCGTTCAGGGGGGGTGGGAAACCCGACCTACTCCATCATGATCAACCCTCTCACCCCCTACATGACACTGTGGGAGAATCAGCAGCTCTTTCAGCCAAAGATCCACCTGCTAGAGAAGGAACCGCAGGTCCTCCATCCCCACAGACATCACACTCTACAATATAATATAATATATATATATATATATATATATATATATATATATATATATATATATATATATATATATATATATATATATATATATATATATATATATATATATATATATATATATATATATATACATATAATATATAATAATATATAATATATATATATATATATATATATATATATATATATATATTATTATATATATATTATTATATATATATTATTATATATATATAATATAATAACCAACTGAAGCCCCGAGTGTGGAGGATTTTTTGTGCCAAAATTAAATAAATAAATATATCATTAATCAAATCAAAATGGGAATTAAATATGTCATTAATTAATTAAATGTGAATTAATTAATTTAAATTAGAATTAAATATGTCATTAATTAATTAAAATACATTTCATTTTAATTAAAAAAATATATTTATTATTTCAGCATTTAATTAATTAATAATGTATTTCATTCCCATTTTAATTAATTAATGATGTATTTATTTATTTAATTTTGGCA
Source organism: Cololabis saira (assembly GCF_033807715.1). Lineage (NCBI taxonomy): Eukaryota > Metazoa > Chordata > Actinopteri > Beloniformes > Belonidae > Cololabis > Cololabis saira. Next base: position 45,735,366 of record NC_084600.1, on the reverse strand, counting down.
CAAAAAAATCCTCCATACCCGAGTGCAATAACCTTTAACGACTAAACACCTCACGTACTTTTACACATGTAAATATTATCCGTTTTTTTGTGTTTACTATTTTTTCTCTTGTACATAATTAATTTTTCTACATTTTATATTGCTCTTTTTTTATTATTTTTAGCTGTTTATTGGTTATTTCTATTTGAATTTTTTGTATAAACCGTTAAGCGTTCAGGGGGCGTGGGAAACCTGACACCTGCTGCGTTCAGGGGGGGTGGGAAACCGTGCGTGCGTTTTTTCGTGCGTTTGTTCGTACGTGCGTTTTTTGTGCGTTCTTTCGTGCGTGCGTCTTTTCGTGTGTTTCGTTCGTGCATTCGTTTTTTGTGTTTTTTCGTGCGTGCGTTCTTTAGTGCGTGCGTTTTTTCGTGCGTGCGTTCTTTCGTGCGTGCGTTTCTTTGTGCGTGCGTTTTTTCGTGCGTTGGTGCGTGCGTTTTTTCGTGCATTCGTTGGTGCGTGCGTTTTTTCGTGCGTGCGTGCGTTCGTTCGTGCGTGCGTCCGTGCATGCGTGTGTCCGTGCGTGCGTCCGTGCGTTAGTTCGTGCGTGCGTTTTTTCGTGCGTGCGTTTTTTTGTGCGTTCGTTTGTGCATGTCCGTGCGTTTTTCCGTGCGTGCGTTCTTTCGTGCGTGCGTTTTTTCATGTGTGCGTTCTTTCACGCGTTCGTTTGTGCATGCGTTCGTTTGTGCGTTCGTTTTTTCGTGCGTGCGTTTTTTCGTGCGTGCGTTCGTGCATGTCCGTGCGTTTTTCCGTGCGTGCGTTCTTTCGTGCGTGCGTTTTTTCATGTGTGCGTTCTTTCACGCGTTCGTTTGTGCATGCGTTCGTTCGTGCGTTCCTTTTTTTCGTGCGTGCGTTTTTTCGTGCGTGCGTTTTTTCGTGCGTTCGTTTTTTCGTGCGTTCGTTCGTTCGTGCGTTCGTTCGTGCGTTTTTTCGTGCGTTTGTTCTTACGTGCGTTTTTTGTGCGTTCTTTCGTGCGTGCGTCTTTTCGTGTGTTTCGTTCGTGCATGCGTTTTTTGTGTTTTTTCGTGCGTGCGTTCTTTAGTGCGTGCGTTTTTTCGTGCGTGCGTTCTTTCGTGCGTGCATTTCTTTGTGCGTGCGTTTTTTCGTGCGTTGGTGCGTGCGTTTTTTCGTGCGTTCGTTGGTGCGTGCGTTTTTTTGTGCGTGCGTGCGTTCGTTCGTGCGTGCGTCCGTGTGTCCGTGCGTGCGTCCGTGGGTTCTTTCGTGCATGCGTTCTTTCGTGCGTGCGTTTTTTCGTGGGTTTGTTCGTACGTGCGTTTTTTGTGCGTTCTTTCGTGCGTGCGTTCCTTCGTGCGTGCGTTCCTTCGTGCGTTCATTCGTGCGTGCATTTTTTCGTGCGTGCGTTTTTTTGTGCGTACGTTCGTGCATGCGTTTTTTTGTGCGTTCGTTTGTGCGTGCGTTTTTTTGTGTTTTCATTCGTGCGTGCATTTTTTCGTGCGTGCGTTTTTTGTGCGTTTTTTCGTGCGTTCGTCCGTGCGTGCGTTTTTTCCGTGTGTTCGTTCGTGCGTTTTTTTATGCGTTCGTTCGTGCGTGCGTTTTTTTATGCGTTCGTTCATGCGTGCGTTTTCGTGCGTGCGTTTTTTTTATGCGTTCGTTCGTGCGTTTTCGACATTTCGACTTTTTCTCAAAATTTTAACCTTTTTCTCAAAATTTAAACTTTTTCATCAAAATTTCAACTTTTTCATCAGAATTTCAACTTTTTTCTCAACTTTTTTCTCAAAATGACACCTGCTGTAGCGTTCAGGGGGGGGTGGGAAACCTGACACCTGCTGCGTTCAGGGGGGGTGGGAAACCTGACACCTGCTGCGTTCAGGGGGGGTGGGAAACCTGACACCTACTACTGCTGCGTTCAGGGGGGGTGGGAAACCTGACACCTACTACTGCTGCGTTCAGGGGGGGTGGGAAACCCGACCTACTCCATCATGATTAACCCTCTCACCCCCTACATGACACTGTGGGAGAATCAGCAGCTCCTTCAGCCAAAGATCCACCTGCTAGAGAAGGAACCGCAGGTCCTCCATCCCCACAGCCATCACACTCTACAATATAATATAATATATATATATATATATACATATATATATATATATATATATATATATATATATATATATATATATATATATATATATATACATATAATATATAATAATATATAATATATATATATATATATATATATATATATATATTATTATATATATATTATTATATATATATTATTATATATATAATATAATAACCAACTGAAGCCCCGAGTGTGGAGGATTTTTTGTGCCAAAATTAAATAAATAAATATATCATTAATCAAATCAAAATGGGAATTAAATATGTCATTAATTAATTAAATGTGAATTAATTAATTTAAATTAGAATTAAATATGTCATTAATTAATTAAAATACATTTCATTTTAATTAAAAAAATATATTTATTATTTCAGCATTTAATTAATTAATAATGTATTTCATTCCCATTTTAATTAATTAATGATGTATTTATTTATTTAATTTTGGCACAAAAAAATCCTCCATACCCGAGTGCAATAACCTTTAACGACTAAACACCTCACGTACTTTTACACATGTAAATATTATCCGTTTTTTTGTGTTTACTATTTTTTCTCTTGTACATAATTAATTTTTCTACATTTTATATTGCTCTTTTTTTATTATTTTTAGCTGTTTATTGGTTATTTCTATTTGAATTTTTTGTATAAACCGTTAAGCGTTCAGGGGGCGTGGGAAACCTGACACCTGCTGCGTTCAGGGGGGGTGGGAAACCGTGCGTGCGTTTTTTCGTGCGTTTGTTCGTACGTGCGTTTTTTGTGCGTTCTTTCGTGCGTGCGTCTTTTCGTGTGTTTCGTTCGTGCATTCGTTTTTTGTGTTTTTTCGTGCGTGCGTTCTTTAGTGCGTGCGTTTTTTCGTGCGTGCGTTCTTTCGTGCGTGCGTTTCTTTGTGCGTGCGTTTTTTCGTGCGTTGGTGCGTGCGTTTTTTCGTGCATTCGTTGGTGCGTGCGTTTTTTCGTGCGTGCGTCCGTTCGTTCGTGCGTGCGTCCGTGCATGCGTGTGTCCGTGCGTGCGTCCGTGCGTTAGTTCGTGCGTGCGTTTTTTCGTGCGTGCGTTTTTTTTGTGCGTTCGTTTGTGCATGTCCGTGCGTTTTTCCGTGCGTGCGTTCTTTCGTGCGTGCGTTTTTTCATGTGTGCGTTCTTTCACGCGTTCGTTTGTGCATGCGTTCGTTTGTGCGTTCGTTTTTTCGTGCGTGCGTTTTTTCGTGCGTGCGTTCGTGCATGTCCGTGCGTTTTTCCGTGCGTGCGTTCTTTCGTGCGTGCGTTTTTTCATGTGTGCGTTCTTTCACGCGTTCGTTTGTGCATGCGTTCGTTCGTGCGTTCCTTTTTTTCGTGCGTGCGTTTTTTCGTGCGTGCGTTTTTTCGTGCGTTCGTTTTTTCGTGCGTTCGTTCGTTCGTGCGTTCGTTCGTGCGTTTTTTCGTGCGTTTGTTCTTACGTGCGTTTTTTGTGCGTTCTTTCGTGCGTGCGTCTTTTCGTGTGTTTCGTTCGTGCATGCGTTTTTTGTGTTTTTTCGTGCGTGCGTTCTTTAGTGCGTGCGTTTTTTCGTGCGTGCGTTCTTTCGTGCGTGCATTTCTTTGTGCGTGCGTTTTTTCGTGCGTTGGTGCGTGCGTTTTTTCGTGCGTTCGTTGGTGCGTGCGTTTTTTTGTGCGTGCGTGCGTTCGTTCGTGCGTGCGTCCGTGTGTCCGTGCGTGCGTCCGTGGGTTCTTTCGTGCATGCGTTCTTTCGTGCGTGCGTTTTTTCGTGGGTTTGTTCGTACGTGCGTTTTTTGTGCGTTCTTTCGTGCGTGCGTTCCTTCGTGCGTGCGTTCCTTCGTGCGTGCATTTTTTCGTGCGTGCGTTTTTTTGTGCGTACGTTCGTGCATGCGTTTTTTTGTGCGTTCGTTTGTGCGTGCGTTTTTTTGTGTTTTCATTCGTGCGTGCATTTTTTCGTGCGTGCGTTTTTTGTGCGTTTTTTCGTGCGTTCGTCCGTGCGTGCGTTTTTCCGTGTGTTCGTTCGTGCGTTTTTTTATGCGTTCGTTCGTGCGTGCGTTTTTTTATGCGTTCGTTCATGCGTGCGTTTTCGTGCGTGCGTTTTTTTTATGCGTTCGTTCGTGCGTTTTCGACATTTCGACTTTTTCTCAAAATTTTAACCTTTTTCTCAAAATTTAAACTTTTTCATCAAAATTTCAAACTTTTCATCAGAATTTCAACTTTTTTCTCAACTTTTTTCTCAAAATGACACCTGCTGTAGCGTTCAGGGGGGGTGGGAAACCTGACACCTGCTGCGTTCAGGGGGGGTGGGAAACCTGACACCTGCTGCGTTCAGGGGGGGTGGGAAACCTGACACCTACTACTGCTGCGTTCAGGGGGGGTGGGAAACCTGACACCTACTACTGCTGCGTTCAGGGGGGGTGGGAAACCCGACCTACTCCATCATGATTAACCCTCTCACCCCCTACATGACACTGTGGGAGAATCAGCAGCTCCTTCAGCCAAAGATCCACCTGCTAGAGAAGGAACCGCAGGTCCTCCATCCCCACAGCCATCACACTCTACAATATAATATAATATATATATATATATATACATATATATATATATATATATATATATATATATATATATATATATATATATATATATATATACATATAATATAATAATATATAATATATATATATATATATATATATATATATATATATTATTATATATATATTATTATATATATATTATTATATATATAATATAATAACCAACTGAAGCCCCGAGTGTGGAGGATTTTTTGTGCCAAAATTAAATAAATAAATATATCATTAATCAAATCAAAATGGGAATTAAATATGTCATTAATTAATTAAATGTGAATTAATTAATTTAAATTAGAATTAAATATGTCATTAATTAATTAAAATACATTTCATTTTAATTAAAAAAATATATTTATTATTTCAGCATTTAATTAATTAATAATGTATTTCATTCCCATTTTAATTAATTAATGATGTATTTATTTATTTAATTTTGGCACAAAAAAATCCTCCATACCCGAGTGCAATAACCTTTAACGACTAAACACCTCACGTACTTTTACACATGTAAATATTATCCGTTTTTTTTGTGTTTACTATTTTTTCTCTTGTACATAATTAATTTTTCTACATTTTATATTGCTCTTTTTTTATTATTTTTAGCTGTTTATTGGTTATTTCTATTTGAATTTTTTGTATAAACCGTTAAGCGTTCAGGGGGCGTGGGAAACCTGACACCTGCTGCGTTCAGGGGGGGTGGGAAACCGTGCGTGCGTTTTTTCGTGCGTTTGTTCGTACGTGCGTTTTTTGTGCGTTCTTTCGTGCGTGCGTCTTTTCGTGTGTTTCGTTCGTGCATTCGTTTTTTGTGTTTTTTCGTGCGTGCGTTCTTTAGTGCGTGCGTTTTTTCGTGCGTGCGTTCTTTCGTGCGTGCGTTTCTTTGTGCGTGCGTTTTTTTCGTGCGTTGGTGCGTGCGTTTTTTCGTGCATTCGTTGGTGCGTGCGTTTTTTCGTGCGTGCGTCCGTTCGTTCGTGCGTGCGTCCTGCGTGTGTCCGTGCGTGCGTCCGTGCGTTAGTTCGTGCGTGCGTTTTTTCGTGCGTGCGTTTTTTTGTGCGTTCGTTTGTGCATGTCCGTGCGTTTTTCCGTGCGTGCGTTCTTTCGTGCGTGCGTTTTTTCATGTGTGCGTTCTTTCACGCGTTCGTTTGTGCATGCGTTCGTTTGTGCGTTCGTTTTTTCGTGCGTGCGTTTTTTCGTGCGTGCGTTCGTGCATGTCCGTGCGTTTTTTCCGTGCGTGCGTTCTTTCGTGCGTGCGTTTTTTCATGTGTGCGTTCTTTCACGCGTTCGTTTGTGCAGCGTTCGTTCGTGCGTTCCTTTTTTCGTGCGTGCGTTTTTTTCGTGCGTGCGTTTTTTCGTGCGTTCGTTTTTATCGTGCGTTCGTTCGTTCGTGCGTTCGTCGTGCGTTTTTCGTGCGTTTGTTCTTACGTGCGTTTTTTGTGCGTTCTTTCGTGCGTGCGTCTTTTCGTGTGTTTCGTTCGTGCATGCGTTTTTTTGTGTTTTTTCGTGCGTGCGTTCTTTAGTGCGTGCGTTTTTTCGTGCGTGCGTTCTTTCGTGCGTGCATTTCTTTGTGCGTGCGTTTTTTCGTGCGTTGGTGCGTGCGTTTTTTCGTGCGTTCGTTGGTGCGTGCGTTTTTTTGTGCGTGCGTGCGTTCGTTCGTGCGTGCGTCGGGTGTCCGTGCGTGCGTCCGTGGGTTCTTTCGTGCATGCGTTCTTTCGTGCGTGCGTTTTTTCGTGGGTTTGTTCGTACGTGCGTTTTTTGTGCGTTCTTTCGTGCGTGCGTTCCTTCGTGCGTGCGTTCCTTCGTGCGTGCATTTTTTCGTGCGTGCGTTTTTTTGTGCGTACGTTCGTGCATGCGTTTTTTTTGTGCGTTCGTTTGTGCGTGCGTTTTTTTGTGTTTTCATTCGTGCGTGCATTTTTTCGTGCGTGCGTTTTTTGTGGTTTTTCGTGCGTTCGTCCGTGCGTGCGTTTTTCCGTGTGTTCGTTCGTGCGTTTTTTTATGCGTTCGTTCGTGCGTGCGTTTTTTTATGCGTTCGTTCATGCGTGCGTTTTCGTGCGTGCGTTTTTTTTTATGCGTTCGTTCGTGCGTTTTCGACATTTCGACTTTTTCTCAAATTTTAACCTTTTTCTCAAAATTTAAACTTTTTCATCAAAATTTCAACTTTTTATCAGAATTTCAACTTTTTTCTCAACTTTTTTCTCAAAATGACACCTGCTGTAGCGTTCAGGGGGGGTGGGAAACCTGACACCTGCTGCGTTCAGGGGGGGTGGTGAAACCTGACACCTGCTGCGTTCAGGGGGGGTGGGAAACCTGACACCTACTACTGCTGCGTTCAGGGGGGGTGGGAAACCTGACACCTGCTGCGTTCAGGGGGGGTGGGAAACCTGACACCTGCTGCGTTCAGGGGGGGTGGGAAACCTGACACCTGCTGCTTAAAAACTGAAAGTTTAGGTTCCAGTTTTTAGTCAGACTTTTCCTGTATAAATTAGTCTTTTCTTAAAGTGTTAGTTTCATCTTTAGAATCTTAAAAACAGGGTTTTTTTCTGTTTTAGCAGCAACAACGTCCTCAGTAACTTCATGTGTTTGTTTCTGAAAACTAACCCGGTTTATGGAAGAAAAAGACGACACAGTCACTTAAAAGTTCAATGTAATTTTTTCAACTTACAATAAATCAAGATACACTTTCATTCAGCCAAAATACATAAATTACAAAGACATAAAATGTTCCGATCGATGAACAGATAATCGATAACAGATAACACCAGCGACTCTGGTGGAGGAATCACCAGTTTCAGCAGCAGATGATGATAAACTTATCGCTGGGAGGGAATCATCAAAAATCATAAAGATCCTGCACTTGGTGACAAGTTTTTGATATTTGAAATGTTAATAATGGACATAAGGTTTTCAAACAAACTGTGACGCCCCCTAGTGGCCGGTTTGCAGAACATTCAAAAAGACCAAAGGTCAAATCTCAGCTTCTCAGTCCTAGATTGTTGTAGATTGTCACTTTCTCTACTTTTTTGGTGCTAGGAATTCAATCCTGAGATAAATTTCCTATTTCAAGGTCATGTTGAAGGTTGAAGGTCAAATTTAATTTTCAAGGTCATTTTTTTGCCCAAAAAACTCTAGAATGAAGTCACATAGAAAGATTATATTTGGATCTAGATCCTATTTTCACCCCCAAGGAAATGCAGTTTTCTGTTTATTGGACAGATCTATCACTGTAGTGTCAATAATCTGATTCATTCATTCACTCGTTCGTTCGTTCGTTCGTTCGTTCGTTCGTTCGTTCGTTCGTTCGTTCGTTCGTTCGTTCGTTCGTTCGTTCGTTCGTTCGTTCGTTCGTTCGTTTGTTCATTCAGGCTTAAGATGAACAGAACCTCAGAACTAAGTCACAGGGAAAGAATAGGATTTTATTAAAATAACACACATTTTGAATGTTCTTTAAACCGGCCACTAGGGGGCGACACAGTTTGTTTGGTGGTTTTTAAAACCTTCTGTCCATAAATAACTAACACCAAATACCAAAAACTAGTCACCAAGTGCAGGATTTTCATGAATTCCCTCCAGCTGTTACTGAATATTTTCTTAGCAAGGTTGACGTTCCAATACTGATTTATTGTAGTGCATCAAAAACAGAACAAATACCAACAACATGAGTCAAGTTCAGGAGCTGCAGTTCATCAGTTCATCACAGTAAAGACGCCTGACGTCTGAACGGAGAGACGGTAGTCCAGGGGAGACATTAGCATTAGCATTAGCAGCTCGTCTCTCCGGTTTCGCACCAGAAACTCGTCTGTGTCTGGCAGGATCCGCTCACGCTCACCGACCACAGATTAAATATATTTAACTGAGATTAAAGTCCGTGTTTAAACCTGATAAACTCAGATTTAATAGTTTCTGTAATTAAAGTCCGTGTTTAAACCTGATAAACTCAGATTTAAATAGTTTCTCTGTGATTAAAGTCCGTGTTTAAACCTGATAAACTCAGATTTAAATAGTTTCTCTGTGATTAAAGTCTGTGTTTAAACCTGATAAATCAGACTGTCCTGAGCAGCAGCTTCAACAGAAACAGAGTTTATAATAGTTTATAATAGTTCTGTTTTATTCTGTCTTAGATCTGAACAGTGTTTTATTATCACACAGCTGATCCGTGTAAAAGCAGCTTTTACTGATTATCTACTTTAACTACCTGATTGATCAGTAAATTCATTAATCTGATCCTAAACTTGAGTCTTCAGGTCTCCAGCGACTCCAGCGTTTCTGTTTTAATCCAGAAACTGTGTTGGGGGGCTGATAAGAGGGGGGCCGAGGAAGGCGTTGACTATAAAGGAAGTGTATTTATCATTGTGTGTGTAGCGATGAGTCCGTGAACTTCGCCCAGAGCTGCTCTCAGCCAATGTCCTTGATGTTATCAGACGGCTCGGTCAGTTCTGAAACAGGTCCACAGATGTTCCTGAGAGGGGAGGGTTAGTGGGGGCAGAGTCACCTTGTTTACATTCCACCAGGGAGATTGTGACCAGAGCGATCGGCCAAGCTGCCCTGTCAAGGCCAGATTATAGAATCAACAATTATATTGCAAACAGACAGACTCAGTAATTTTCCGTCTGCCTTCAGTCTCTGGTTCATCAATGGCGACTCCAAACAGATGAATTTGTGATCACTTCCCGCCAAGCCGAGCTTCCAACTTCTCCAAGGTCTTATCGCCGTGCTTATCCCCTCAGCCACATCCGGCAGCTCTGAAAGAGCCAAAGCAGCTGTCGACGACTTACGCGTTTGTCGGTAGACCAGGAATCCCCCTCCTCCGATCAAGAGAAATCCTGCTATCATAAATCCAATTATGAAGCATCTTCAACGTCCTCGACAGACAGAATCACCAAACACAACGGTTTCCAATGTTTCCAGGAATCCATTGTGTATCCAGAAAAAAATGTCCCATCGGGGCAGGAGGGCTCCCTTATCCCTTACCCCCTGACTTCTCGTCGCAAAAAAAAACGGTCTTCAGGTCTCCAGCGACTCCAGCACAGAAAACGGTGACTGGTTTCTGTTTTAATCCAGAAACTCAGTGCTTTTAGTCCAAATAACTTAAAACAAAGGAATCATTAATCATTAATAAAGAGGAGGTTTATCTGCTACAGTCGTCCTGGAAACGACCAACAGTCTCACCAACAGGTGATACTGTAGTCCAGGTGAGACTGTAGTTCACGCTCACCGACCACAGATTAAATATATTTAACTGTGATTAAAGTCCGTGTTTTAAACCTGATAAACTCAGATTTAAATAGTTATTAAACTCCGTGTTTAAACCTGATAAATCAGACTGTCCTGAGCAGCAGCTTCAACAGAAACAGAGTTTATAATAGTTTATAATAGTTCTGTTCTATTCTGTCTGAGATCTGAACAGTGTGTTATTATCACACAGATGATCCGTGTAAAAGCAGCTTTTACTGATTATCTACTTTAACTACGTGATTGATCAGTAAATTAATTAATCTGATCCTAAACTTGAGTCTCCAGGTCTCCAGCGACTCCAGCGTTTCTGTTTTAATCCAGAAACACTTAAATAACTTAAAACAAAGGAATCATTAATCATTAATAAAGAGGTTTTTCTGCTACAGTCGTCGTGGAAACAACCAAAAGTTTGTGTTTACGAGTCTGTAACTTCCACGTGTTTTTATAATGAAGACTGTATAATGAGACGGTAGTCCAGGTTTAGTTCTGGTGATGGTAGTCCAGGTGGAGGTGGTATCTAGCCCCACCCCCCTCAGAAACCCTGGACTCGGCAGTACGCCTCCAGACTGGAGAACAGGATGTACAGGAACCAGAGTCCAGGTGAGACGGTAGTCCAGGAGAGATGGTAGTCCAGGAGAGATGGTAGTCCAGGTGAGACGGTAGTCCAGGTGAGACGGTAGTCCAGGAGAGATGGTAGTCCAGGTGAGACGGTAGTCCAGGTGAGACGGTAGTCCAGGAGAGATGGTAGTCCAGGAGAGACGGTAGTCCAGGTGAGACGGTAGTCCAGGAGAGATGGTAGTCCAGGAGAGACGGTAGTCCAGGAGAGATGGTAGTCCAGGAGAGACGGTAGTCCAGGTGAGACGGTAGTCCAGGTGAGACGGTAGTCCAGGAGAGATGGTAGTCCAGGTGATACGGTAGTCCAGGAGAGATGGTAGTCCAGGAGACACGGTGGTCCAGGTGAGACGGTAGTCCAGGTGGAGGTGGTATCTCCTTCAGAACCCCTGGACGTGGCAGTAAATGTACAGAAACTAGAGTCCCGTTGAGATGGTAGTCCAGGTGAAGGTGGTATTTAGCCCCAGAACCCCCTCAGAGCCCCTGAACGTGGCAGTCTGACTCCAGGCTGGAGAACAGGATGTACAGGTACTAGAGTCCTGGTGAGATGGTAGTCCAGGAGAGATGGTAGTCCAGGTGGATGTTCTGGTGATGGTAGTCCAGGTGAGTCCAGGTGTTGGTGTTTCCCCTCAGAACCCCTGGACGTGGCAGTAGGCCTCCAGGCTGGAGAACAGCACGTACAGAAACCAGAGTCCAGGAGAGACGGTAGTCCAGGTGTAGTTCTGGTGACGGTAGTCCAGGTGTAGTCCAGGTGGAGGTGGTATCTAACCTTCAGAAACCCTGGACGTGGCAGTAGGCCTCCAGGCTGGAGAACAGCACGTACAGGAACCAGAGTCCGAACAGGAACAGCGCCGTGAGCACCTTGGGGACCCGCGGGCCGCCCAGCTCGCCCCCTATGGACGGTTTCCGGCGGAACATCAACAGTCCCATGCTGAAGAAGGCGAAGATGGTGAAGAGCGTGACGGAGAAGGCCAGCGAGCCCGGGTCCACGTGGAAGGGCACGCCCTTCACCTCCCAGTAGATGGCGGCCACCGACCAGGCCAGGCCGATGCCCAGGAACACGTTGACCGCGTTGCTGCCCGTCACGTTGCCAATGCAGGCGTCGGCGTACTGGTCCTGGATCGCCGCCACTTTACTGGCAAACGTGTCTGGGGGGGAGAAAAACCAGAAAGTTAGAAAATTAACTTGAGATAAGAGATGACTTAATTGTTGTCCAGCAACCATTAACCAACCAAGATTCTTATGCATCTCTATTTTGTGCTCTAATATTTTGCATTGTATACCTTTAATATTTTGATTTTGTCTAATAGCTGCTGCTAAAGGTTCAATAAATATTGCAAATAATGAGGGAGAGAGAGGGCAACCCTGTCTAGTGCCTCTTTGCAATTTAAAACTTGTAGAGATTTGATCATTTGTCCTTACACGTGCCTTGGGAGAGCTGCATAATATTTTTATCCAGTCAATAAAAGATTTGCCAAATCCAAATTTGTGTAAAGTTGCCAATAGAAACTTTCATTTTACCCAATCGAATGCCTTTTCAGCGTCTAAGGATATAATAGTAGTTTCCTGCAGGAGAGGAGTGCAGGAGAGTTTTAGAGAGAGACGAAAATAGTTATGGGTCGTTGTTGTCGCTCTTTTCTCTTCTTCTAAACCAGCGGTCGGCAACCCAAAATGTTTTAGATCCATATTGGACCAAAAACACAAAAAACTAATATGTCTGGAGCCGCAAAAAATGAAAAGTCTCCAGACATATTTGTTTTTTGTGATTTCTGTCCAATATGGATCTAAAACATGTCGGGTTTCCGACCGCTGGTCTAGAGGAACGGAGACTAAACAGCTGTTGGTGAGTGATAGATTACACAGATATGTTTGCGAGTGTTTGAAGAAAACAAGAGCCTTCGTACCGGGGAGTGATTGATTGATTGATTGATTGATTGTTTAAGGAAACCTTCGTACCGGGCAGCGACGTCCCCAGCGCTACGAACACCACGGCGGTGACGGTGTCTCTCAGGCCGACGGTGCAGCCGAAGTGCGAGGCCAGGTCTCCGATCACGGCCGTCAGGAAGCCGATGACGGAGATGGAGACCAGGAAACACGCCCAGCCGTTCCAGTAGCCGGTGGGAGGAACGCAGGCAAACAGAAGCTTCCAGAAGACGCACAGGATGTGCATGAAGTAATCGAAGCAGTTTGGACTCCGAGGTTCCTCGTCGTCATCTCCATCACCTGGAGGAGAAAGAGAAGACACAATTAGAATAAAAGAAATATATCATGGTTCCTGTCCGTCGTCGTCATCTCCATCACCTGGTTGAAAACAAGACACAATGGTGAATTAAAGCTGCAGCAGCGATGAACGGATGAACGGTCCTCCACCCTGGTGCAGGTTCCGGCTGCAGTGGAAGTTTGTACCGTATTGTCCCGAATATAAGACGATCCTGATTATAAGACGACGCTCTTTTTCAAGACTCAAGTTTGAAGAAAGACTTTTTGAACACCAAATTAAATTTTTATACAGAAAATAATGACAGTACATCTGAAACAAATGATTATAACAATATATTGGAGAGAAAAAGCCTGTTATTTTGACTATTTGAAATCATTATCTTGAAGTTTGCATCATAACTTCTCCTCAGCTGCCGGTTCACCTGCCGAACTTCCACCCACTTTTCTCCAGATTGTCGCTACGTTTCTCCACTTTCTGTTATCTCTTCTCTTATTTTCTTCTCCTTTCTTTCTTATACTATTTTTTATTTTTCTTCTTCGTGACAGGGGTTCCTTTGTTCTGGGGAGTTAAGTTCAGCATTGGCTTTAAAGATATCTGGCGCCATCTAGTGGTGTAAATGTGTATAACGTCTAGACCCCGAATGTAAGACGACCCACACTTCTTCAGTCTAATTTAAATGTAAAAAACACCGTCTTATATTCAGACCAATACGGTATGACTTGATGTACATTCTTCAGAACTGGACATTTAGTGGATGAACCACCACGAGTCTCTATGTCAAACCATTCAAAAGTTATAGCAGAAAGTAGGAACTATCAGATATGGACCAATCAGATGAAGGGTGGGCGCGCTTTTTGGCGTCTAGCGTCGCCACGGTAACACTTTTGAAAGAGAAAAGTAATGCGTGTTGTCGCAGGATGGAGACGCAAGTTTTGATGTATAACACACCTGGGTGCACGTTACGGTTCGGGCCGTATTAACTGCTGTACAACTGTAAGTTGTGACATGATACAGGTGTGTAGCGATTTTCGTGGATGTACGTCAAACCGTACATGCCAAAACAAACACAAAAACAAGCATTTAATGTCCTTTTTAATATCCGTTTTGTGCAGTTTAACACCGACCTGCGCTGACGGTGACGGCTTCCTTGAACTGCTCCTTCCACGAGTGGGTTCCGATCACACGGGCCAGGTTCGTGTCCTTGATCAGTTTGTCCACCGTGTTCTGGAGGAAACAGAAATAATCTCAGCTGTCGTTGGTCGTAAATCAGCATCATTGTTCTGGTCCAACAGAGGAAGCAGAAGTTATCTCAGGTGGGGTTGCTGTCGTTGGTCGTAAACCGTACAAAAACCTTTAGATTGGTTCCATTCCAGCACACACTGATACACGGAAACCCTCCGCGTATCTCCAATAAAGATGCATTAATGCATAAGGGAAGTTAAAGAACCAAACAGAAATGGAGACAGTTCTTCCACATGCTTAGAGAGATAAAGAGATGATAAAATAATCACTACATGCTGTAGAAACTTTACCTGGTCAATGACTCCGTTGGGAGTCTGGAGGAGTTAAAGGAAACCAGCGGATTAACACAATAAAACACTGAAGATTTTAAAGGAACTCATTTTGTGAGTAAATCCATGTCAACGTTTCACTCCCTAAAAAGCTGCTTCAGATTTTCTCCTGAGCACATTTTAACGTTCATTAACAGTCCTTGTATTCCATCCTCCCTGTTAGTCCATCATGACCTGGTTCCCTAACCCTAACCCTAACCCTAACCTGGTTCCCTAACCCTAACCCTAACCCTAACCTGGTTCCCTAACCCTAACCCTAACCCTAACCTGGTTCCCTAACCCTAACCCTAACCCTAACCTGGTTCCCTAACCCTAACCCTAACCCTAACCTGGTTCCCTAACCCTAACCTGGTTCCCTAACCCTAACCTGGTTCCCTAACCCTAACCTGGTTCCCTAACCCTAACCTGGTTCCCTAACCCTAACCTGGTTCCCTAACCCTAACCTGGTTCCCTAACCCTAACCCTAACCCTAACCCTAACCTGGTAAAACCTCTCACCTTGAAGTTGCAGGACTCCTGGATCGAGACCTCCAGCCGGCTGTGCTCCCCCAGGACGGGTTTCCCCATCTCAGAAATCCTCCGGGCCTCCTCCTCCTCCGGGGTCGGGTGGCCTGACAAGAAAACCGGACGTCAGGACGCACGTCAGGACAGACATCAGGACGGACGTCAGGACGGACGTCAGGACGGACGTCAGGACGGACATCAGGACGGACGTCAGGACGGACGTCAGGACGGACATCCGGTTACAGCAGTGGTTCCCAAACTGGGGGGCGCGCCCCCTAGGGGGCTGTGGCGCTATTGCAGGCGGGGGCGCGACGAGGTTGGAAAGTAGGGTTCATTTTTTTTTTTTTTAAGATTTTTTATTTCTTTAAGATTTTGCCTTCAATACATCTGTGCAGTGAGAGAGAGACAGGAAATAGGGGGGGTCTGTAACATGAACAAGCCCACCCCAAGCACTGAAAAGATGTGGGGATTAAAACTGACATTTTTGCAGAGCAATTGTTGAAATTTTGGTTATTTGTTTAGCTGTTGCTGCTGTTTTTCAAAAATATGTTGAAAGTAATGCATACTGTATTGTACAGTAAAAAGAAACTTAAATAAATGTGTTTCACACATGAAGCAAGCCCACTCACATCACTGAAAGATGTGGGGATTAAGAGATGGACAGTTTTTTTCGCACATATGTTCAATATATGAAATAAATTGCAGTCACATTTGAATGCAAAAGATGTGTCTGTGTTGGGGTCGGGGGGGTCGAAAATTCTGTTACGTACAAAAGGGGGGCCTGGCAGAAAAAGTTTGGGGACCACTGGGTTACAGTATGATGGGTTAAAAACACAACAAACCAAACACACATACACGTCAAATGGAATCAAAACTTTGGGGTTTCATGGTAAAACACCACACTCATGCAAACTTTCCTAGGGTATGACGTAATCTAAAGCCAATATAAAGTTGTCGTTTCTCTGGTTTAATCTAAAAGGTTTGTTGGTGCTTATTCCTCCCTTTCAGATATAATGAACTGTGTATTTTTGTGTATCTGTTACTTAAAGACAATCACATCAAAGAGATGAATAAACTTCTACTATCTGCAGAAAAAGGTTTTCTATCTACTATCAATAATTTGTCCCAATAAAACCTACACTTTATCTATTTTAAAATACGTTTAACACCCACACACAGCAAACAGCCTTACCCTGGTTTAGCAGCAGAGCTGTGAAGAACAACAGAAACAGGTTCAGTACAGAGTTTAAACATCTAGCTGCGTCAGGACTCTTCCAGAACCTGGACCTGGACCTGGACCTGGTCCTGGTCCCTACATAACTCTTTTGCCTGCATGAATGAACCACACACGAAAGAACGCACGCACAAAAAACGCACGCATGAATGAACGCACGAACGAACGCACGCACGAAAGAACGCACGAACAAACGCACGAAAAAACGGACGCACGTAAAAACGCACGCACGAAAAAACGCACGAAAGAACGAACGCACGAAAAAACGCACGCACGAACAAACGCACGAAAAAACGAACGCACGAAAAAACACACGCACGAAAAACGCACATACGCACAAAAAACGAACGCACGAAAAAACGCACGCACGTACGAAAAAATGCACGAAAGAACGAACGCACGAAAGAACGCACGCACGAACGAACGCACGAAAAAACGCACTTTTAGGCTCCACCATCTCTACATAACTCTATTAGACTCCATATTACCTACATAACTCTTTTAGGCTCCATATTACCTACATAACTCTTTTAGACTCCATATTACCTACATAACTCTTTTAGGCTCCATATTACCTACATAACTCTTTTAGGCTCCATATTACCTACATAACTCTTTTAGGCTCCACCATCCCTACATAACTCTTTTAGGCTCCATATTACCTACATAACTCTTTTAGACTCCATATTACCTACATAACTCTTTTAGGCTCCATATTACCTACATAACTCTTTTAGACTCCACCATCCCTACATAACTCTTTTAGGCTCCATATTACCTACATAACTCTTTTAGACTCCATATTACCTACATAACTATTTTAGGCTCCATATTACCTACATAACTCTTTTAGACTCCATATTACCTACATAACTCTTTTAGGCTCCATATTACCTACATAACTCTTTTAGACTCCATATTACCTACATAACTCTTTTAGGCTCCATATTACCTACATAACTCTTTTAGGCTCCATATTACCTACATAACTCTTTTAGACTCCATATTACCTACATAACTCTTTTAGACTCCATATTACCTACATAACTCTTTTAGGCTCCATATTACCTACATAACTCTTTTAGGCTCCATATTACCTACATAACTCTTTTAGGCTCCATATTACCTACATAACTCTTTTAGACTCCATATTACAAACATAACTCTTTTAGGCTCCATATTACCTACATAACTCTTTTAGGCTCCACCATCCCTACATAACACTTTTAGGCTCCACCATCCCTACATAACTCTTTTAGGCTCCATATTACCTACATAACTCTTTTAGACTCCATATTACAAACATAACTCTTTTAGGCTCCATATTACCTTCATAACTCTTTTAGACTCCATATTACAAACATAACTCTTTTAGGCTCCATGTTCCCTACATAACTCTTTTAGGCTCCATATTACCTACATAACTCTTTTAGGCTCCACCATCCCTACATAACTGTTTTAGGCTCCACATTACCTACATAACTCTTTTAGGCTCCACCATCCCTACATAACTCTTTTAGGCTCCATATTACCTACATAACTCTTTTAGGCTCATTATTACCTACATAACTCTTTTAGGCTCCATATTACCTACATAACTCTTTTAGGCTCCATCATCCCTACATAACTCTTTTAGGCTCCACCATCTCTACATAACTCTTTTAGGCTCCATATTACCTACATAACTCTTTTAGACTCCACCATTTCTACATAACTCTTTTAGGCTCCATATTACCTACATAACTCTTTTAGGCTCCACCATCCCTACATAACTCTTTTAGGCTCCATATTACCTACATAACTCTTTTAGGCTCATTATTACCTACATAACTCTTTTAGGCTCCATATTACCTACATAACTCTTTTAGGCTCCACCATCCCTACATAACTCTTTTAGGCTCCATATTACCTACATAACTCTTTTAGGCTCCACCATCCCTACATAACTCTTTTAGGCTCCATATTACCTACATAACTCTTTTAGGCTCCATATTACCTACATAACTCTTTTAGGCTCCATATTACCTACATAACTCTTTTAGGCTCCACCATCCCTACATAACTCTTTTAGGCTCCACCATCCCTACATAACTATTTTAGGCTCCACCATCCCTACATAACTCTTTTAGGCTCCATATTACCTACATAACTCTTTTAGACTCCATATTACAAACATAACTCTTTTAGGCTCCATATTACCTACATAACTCTTTTAGGCTCCATATTACCTACATAACTCTTTTAGGCTCCACCATCCCTACATAACTCTTTTAGGCTCCATATTACCTACATAACTCGTTTAGGCTCCACCATCCCTACATAACTCTTTTAGGCTCCATATTACCTACATAACTCTTTTAGGCTCCACCATCCCTACATAACTCTTTTAGGCTCCATATTATCTACATAACTCTTTTAGGCTCCACCATCCCTACATAACTCTTTTAGGCTCCATATTACCTACATAACTCTTTTAGGCTCCATATTACCTACATAACTCTTTTAGGCTCCATCATCCCTACATAACTCTTTTAGGCTCCACCATCTCTACATAACTCTTTTGGGCTCCATATTACCTACATAACTCTTTTAGGCTCCACCATCCCTACATAACTCTTTTAGGCTCCACCATCCCTACATAACTCTTTTAGGCTCCATATTACCTACTTAACTCTTTTAGGCTCCACCATCCCTACATAACTATTTTAGGCTCCACCATCCCTACATAACTCTTTTAGGCTCCACCATCCCTACATAACTATTTTAGGCTCCACCATCCCTACATAACTCTTTTAGGCTCCATATTACCTACATAACTCTTTTAGGCTCCACCATCCCTACATAACTCTTTTAGACTCCATATTACCTACATAACTCTTTTAGGCTCCATATTACCTACATAACTCTTTTAGGCTCCACCATCCCTACATAACTCTTTTAGGCTCCACCATCCCTACATAACTCTTTTAGGCTCCATATTACCTACATAACTCTTTTAGGCTCCACCATCCCTACATAACTCTTTTAGGCTCCATATTACCTACATAACTCTTTTAGGCTCCACCATCCCTACATAACTCTTTTAGGCTCCACCATCCCTACATAACTCTTTTAGGCTCCACCATCCCTACATAACTCTTTTAGGCTCCATATTACCTACATAACTCTTTTAGGCTCCACCTTCCCTACATAACTCTTTTAGGCTCCATATTACCTACATAACTCTTTTAGGCTCCATATTACCTACATAACTCTTTTAGACTCCATATTACAAACATAACTCTTTTAGGCTCCATATTACCTTCATAACTCTTTTAGACTCCATATTACCTACATAACTCTTTTAGACTCCATATTACAAACATAACTCTTTTAGGCTCCATATTACCTACATAACTCTTTTAGGCTCCATGTTCCCTACATAACTCTTTTAGGCTCCATATTACCTACATAACTCTTTTAGGCTCCATATTACCTACATAACTCTTTTAGACTCCACCATCCCTACATAACTCTTTTAGACTCCATATTACCTACATAACTCTTTTAGACTCCACCATCCCTACATAACTCTTTTAGGCTCCACCATCCCTACATAACTCTTTTAGACTCCACCATCCCTACATAACTCTTTTAGGCTCCATATTACCTACATAACTCTTTTAGACTCCACCATCCCTACATAACTCTTTTAGGCTCCATATTACCTACATAACTCTTTTAGGCTCCACCATCCCTACATAACTCTTTTAGGCTCCATATTACCTACATAACTCTTTTAGGCTCCACCATCCCTACATAACTCTTTTAGGCTCCACCATCCCTACATAACTCTTTTAGGCTCCATATTACCTACATAACTCTTTTAGGCTCCACCATCCCTACATAACTCTTTTAGGCTCCACCATCCCTACATAACTCTTTTAGGCTCCATATTACCTACATAACTCTTTTAGGCTCCATATTACCTACATAACTCTTTTAGGCTCCATATTACCTACATAACTCTTTTAGACTCCACCATCCCTACATAACTCTTTTAGACTCCATATTACCTACATAACTCTTTTAGCTCCACCATCCCTACATAACTCTTTTAGGCTCCACCATCCCTACATAACTCTTTTAGACTCCATATTACCTACATAACTCTTTTAGGCTCCATATTACCTACATAACTCTTTTAGACTCCATATTACCTACATAACTCTTTTAGGCTCCACCATCCCTACATAACTCTTTTAGACTCCATATTACCTACATAACTCTTTTAGGCTCCACCATCCCTACATAACTCTTTTAGGCTCCATATTACCTACATAACTCTTTTAGCTCCACCATCCCTACATAACTCTTTTAGGCTCCACCATCCCTACATAACTCTTTTAGGCTCCATATTACCTACATAACTCTTTTAGACTCCATATTACCTACATAACTCTTTTAGGCTCCACCGTCCCTACATAACTCTTTTAGGTTCCATATTACCTACATAACTCTTTTAGGCTCCATATTACCTACATAACTCTTTTAGGCTCCACCATCCCTACATAACTCTTTTAGGCTCCATATTACCTACATAACTCTTTTAGGCTCTACCATCCCTACATAACTCTTTTAGGCTCCACCATCCCTGCATAACTCTTTTAGGCTCCATATTACCTACATAACTCTTTTAGGCTCCATATTACCTACATAACTCTTTTAGGCTCCATATTACCTACATAACTCTTTTAGGCTCCATATTACCTACATAACTCTTTTAGGCTCCATATTACCTACATAACTCTTTTAGGCTCCATATTACCTACATAACTCTTTTAGGCTCCATATTACCTACATAACTCTTTTAGGCTCCACCATCCCTACATAACTCTTTTAGACTCCACCATCCCTACATAACTCTTTTAGGCTCCACCATCTCTACATAACTCTTTTAGGCTCCATATTACCTACATAACTCTTTTAGGCTCCATATTACCTACATAACTCTTTTAGGCTCCACCATCCCTACATAACTCTTTTAGGCTCCATATTACCTACATAACTCTTTTAGGCTCCACCATCCCTACATAACTCTTTTAGGCTCCATATTACCTACATAACTCTTTTAGGCTCCACCATCCCTACATAACTCTTTTAGGCTCCATATTACCTACATAACTCTTTTAGGCTCCATATTACCTACATAACTCTTTTAGGCTCCATATTACCTACATAACTCTTTTAGGCTCCACCATCTCTACATAACTCTTTTAGGCTCCATATTACCTACATAACTCTTTTAGGCTCCATATTACCTACATAACTCTTTTAGGCTCCATATTACCTACATAACTCTTTTAGACTCCATATTACCTACATAACTCTTTTAGGCTCCATATTACCTACATAACTCTTTTAGGCTCCACCATCCCTACATAACTCTTTTAGGCTCCATATTACCTACTTAACTCTTTTAGGCTCCACCATCCCAACATAACTCTGTTAGGCTCCATATTACCTACATAACTCTTTTAGCGTAAACTAGACAGAAACTCATCAATCTCAACAGCAACGTAAGTTTCCGTGTTACAAACACAACATGTAGACTGCAAGGCAGGAATCAAACCCCCGTCTCTCCTGAAGCGTCGCTGGCCTCAGGCAGGAATCTCATGGACGTTAATGATAGAGATGCACCGATCGATCGGCAACCGATCGATCGGTGCATCTCTAGGTGATGATGAACTAAAACTCACCAGAAAGTCCTGATCGGTTGATCTCTAGTTAATGAATTAATATTAATGAATGAATGAGTTAATGAACTAAAATGCTCATAAACTCACCAGAAAGACCTGATCGGTGCATCTATAGTGAATTAATTAATGAGTTAATAAATAAAACTCACCAGAAAGGCCGCGCTTCAACCACTTGGGGTCTTCCAGGACGATGAAGAAGTTTTCCTGCTTCTCATATTCCTCCACGTTTATGATGCGAACCTTCAGCGTCTGACTGTAGACACACACACACACACACACACACACACACACACACACACACACACACACACACACACACACACACACACACACACACACACACACACACACACACACACACACACACACACACACACACACACACACACACACACAGGAAAGTATAAGTGATGAGACCTCCCATATCCCATGAAGCTCTGCTTCCTGACTGCAGCAGAAAGTGGTTGTAGATGCTCCTACCTGGTTCCTAACCCTCTCACCCTCTCACCCTCACCCTCTTACCTGGTCTGCTCGTTGGTGAACTCCAGCTCTCCTCTCGTCTCCTCGTAGTCGACCCCGGCCTTGGCCGTCCCGTCCTCGGTGTGGTACGGCACGGCCACGGTTCCCCTGGAGCCGGAGTTCCTCACCACCGTCACCGCCAGCGTCCCCGAGTTCTCGCTGACGCGCAGCAGCCGCCGGTCGAAGGTGAAGATGCCGGCGTGGTCGTCGTCCAGGATGGTGACGGTGGCCACCGTTGGCTCCACCAGCCGGCCCCGGGGAGGAGACCCGGTCCCTTCAGGGCCCGTTTCCTCCAACCGGAGACGCTGCAGACGCACGAAGAAATGCTCGTCCTCCTCGAACACGTCGTCGTCCAGGATGCCGACCTGAAGAACGGAGAATAAGTTAGGGATGATGCCCTTCCAGGTGGACGTTAGGGACGGGCGGTATGGACTAAAAAATGTATCACGATCATTTCTGGCATTTATCCCGATAACGATAAAAAAAATACCAATAAAAAAATGTCATCAACGGGAATTTAACTTTCTTTCTTTCTTTCTTTCTTTCTTTCTTTCTTTCTTTCTTTCTTTCTTTCTTTCTTTCTTTCTTTCTTTCTTTCTTTCTTTCTTTCTTTCTTTCTTTCTGGCTCATTTCCTTCCTTCCTTCCTTCCTTCCTTCCTTCCTTCCTTCCTTCCTTCCTTCCTTCCTTCCTTCCTTCCTTCCTTCCTTCCTTCCTTCCTTCCTTCCTTCCTTCCTTCCTTCCTTCCTTCACGTACATTGTGCATGGATTTAACACAGAACCATAAATCAGTTTTACACAAAAACATCATCAACGGGAATTTATCATTTTTACCGCGAGATACAAATTCTTACCGTGGGGATTTTTTTTGATGGTTTATCGTGAACGGTATAAAAATCGCCCATCCCTAGTGGACATTCTCATAAATATATGTCGGGCGTGAACCGGTTTGCCTCTGCAAAGTATATTTATGTTAATGTCACCTGGAAGGGCAATATTCTGATGGCTTCCAGTGCAACTGTGAGAAACCTTGGTGTTGTTTTCCATCAGCATTTGTCGTTTAAACCATATGTTAATCAGGTTTGTAAAATAGCGTTTTTCCATCTCCGTAATATTGCAAAGATTAGGAAAATCCTTTCGAGGAGTGATGCAGAAAAACTAGTTCATGCGTTTGTATCTTCTAGACTGGATTACTGTAATATATTATAAAGCCCAAAACGGCTTAGCTCCGCAGTATTTACAAGACCTGATAGAGCCTTATGTTCCTGGCAGAGCTCTCCGTTCTCAGAGTGCAGGTTTACTCGTAGTTCCTAGAGTATCTAAATGTAGATTTGGAGGGCGGGCGTTCTGCTATCAGACACCATTACTATGGAACCAACTTCCAATCTGGGTTAAGGAGGCTGACACCACCTCCACCTTTAAAACTAAACGTAAAACCTTTCTGTTTAGTAAAGCCTATAGTTAGTGTTTAGTAAACCTCTAGCTGGTGTTGGTAAATCTCTAGGTAGTGTAAACTCTAGTGTGTTAGAGTCAGTAGTCATAGTTGCAGCTATAGAACAAGACTATAATAGTTAGTCTCAAATATAGCTTGGTGGTAGATATGCTGCTATAGGCCTATGCTGCAGGGGGGACCGACATGATCCGCTGGGCGGTGCCTCTCACCCTTCTTCTCCTCTCCTTTTCCCTTCCTCTGTTCTCCATTTCCATTTTTATTTATTATAAGTATCTCATAGCTCATAGCACGCATGCACGAACGAATGCACGAAAGAACGCACGCACGAAAAAACGCACGCACAAAAAACGCACGCACGAACGAATGCACGCACGGAAAAACGCATGCACGCACGAAAAAATGCACGAAAAAACGCACGAAAGAACGAACGCACGAAAGAACGCACGAAAAAACACACAAACGAAAAATGCACGCACGAAAAAACGCAACGCACGAAAAAAACGCACAAACGAATGCACTAAAGAACGCATGCACGAAAAAATGCACGAAAAAATGCACGAAAAAACGAACGCACGAAAGAACGCACGCACGAACGAACGCACGAAAAAACACACCAACGAAAAATGCATGCACGAAAAAACGCACGCACGAAAAAAACGCACGAACGAAAAAACGCATGCACGAACGCATGCACGAAAAACGCACGCACGAAAGAACGCACGCACGAAAAAACGCATGCACGAACGCATGCACGAAAAACGCACGCACGAAAAAACGCACGAAAGAAAGAACGCACGCACTCACGCATGTTTCTGGTTTTACCTTTATCTCCTTTAGTTTCTGTTTTTACCTTTATCTCCTTTAGTTTCTGTTTTTACCTTTATCTCCTTTAGTTTCTGTTTTTATCTCCTTTAGTTTCTGTTTTTATCTTTATCTCCTTTAGTTTCTGTTTTTATCTTTATCTCCTTTAGTTTCTGTTTTTATCTTTATCTCCTTTAGTTTCTGTTTTTATCTTTATCTTTAGTTTCTGTTTTTACCTTTATCTCCTTTAGTTTCTGTTTTTATCTTTATCTCCTTTAGTTTCTGTTTTTATCTTTATCTCCTTTAGTTTCTGTTTTTATCTTTATCTCCTTTAGTTTCTGTTTTTACCTTTATCTCCTTTAGTTTCTGTTTTTATCTTTATCTCCTTTAGTTTCTGTTTTTATCTCCTTTAGTTTCTGTTTTTATCTTTATCTCCTTTAGTTTCTGTTTTTATCTTTATCTCCTTTAGTTTCTGTTTTTATCTTTATCTCCTTTAGTTTCTGTTTTTATCTCCTTTAGTTTCTGTTTTTATCTTTATCTCCTTTAGTTTCTGTTTTTATCTTTATCTCCTTTAGTTTCTGTTTTTATCTTTATCTCCTTTAGTTTCTGTTTTTATCTTTATCTCCTTTAGTTTCTGTTTTTATCTCCTTTAGTTTCTGTTTTTATCTTTAGTTTCTGTTTTTATCTTTATCTCCTTTAGTTTCTGTTTTTACCTTTATCTCCTTTAGTTTCTGTTTTTACCTTTATCTCCTTTAGTTTCTGTTTTTATCTTTATCTCCTTTAGTTTCTGTTTTTATCTTTATCTCCTTTAGTTTCTGTTTTTATCTTTATCTCCTTTAGTTTCTGTTTTTATCTTTATCTCCTTTAGTTTCTGTTTTTATCTTTATCTCCTTTAGTTTCTGTTTTTACCTTTATCTCCTTTAGTTTCTGTTTTTATCTCCTTTAGTTTCTGTTTTTATCTTTATCTCCTTTAGTTTCTGTTTTTATCTTTATCTCCTTTAGTTTCTGTTTTTACCTTTATCTCCTTTAGTTTCTGTTTTTATCTTTATCTCCTTTAGTTTCTGTTTTTATCTCCTTTAGTTTCTGTTTTTATCTTTATCTCCTTTAGTTTCTGTTTTTATCTCCTTTAGTTTCTGTTTTTATCTTTATCTCCTTTAGTTTCTGTTTTTATCTCCTTTAGTTTCTGTTTTTATCTTTATCTCCTTTAGTTTCTGTTTTTATCTTTATCTCCTTTAGTTTCTGTTTTTATCTCCTTTAGTTTCTGTTTTTATCTTTATCTCCTTTAGTTTCTGTTTTTATCTTTATCTCCTTTAGTTTCTGTTTTTATCTCCTTTAGTTTCTGTTTTTATCTTTATCTCCTTTAGTTTCTGTTTTTATCTTTATCTCCTTTAGTTTCTGTTTTTATCTTTATCTCCTTTAGTTTCTGTTTTTATCTTTATCTCCTTTAGTTTCTGTTTTTATCTTTATCTCCTTTAGTTTCTGTTTTTACCTTTATCTCCTTTAGTTTCTGTTTTTATCTCCTTTAGTTTCTGTTTTTATCTTTATCTCCTTTAGTTTCTGTTTTTATCTCCTTTAGTTTCTGTTTTTATCTCCTTTAGTTTCTGTTTTTATCTTTATCTCCTTTAGTTTCTGTTTTTACCTTTATCTCCTTTAGTTTCTGTTTTTATCTTTATCTCCTTTAGTTTCTGTTTTTATCTCCTTTAGTTTCTGTTTTTACCTTTATCTCCTTTAGTTTCTGTTTTTACCTTTATCTCCTTTAGTTTCTGTTTTTATCTTTATCTCCTTTAGTTTCTGTTTTTATCTTTATCTCCTTTAGTTTCTGTTTTTATCTCCTTTAGTTTCTGTTTTTATCTTTATCTCCTTTAGTTTCTGTTTTTATCTTTATCTCCTTTAGTTTCTGTTTTTATCTTTATCTCCTTTAGTTTCTGTTTTTATCTTTATCTCCTTTAGTTTCTGTTTTTATCTCCTTTAGTTTCTGTTTTTATCTCCTTTAGTTTCTGTTTTTATCTTTATCTCCTTTAGTTTCTGTTTTTATCTTTATCTCCTTTAGTTTCTGTTTTTATCTTTATCTCCTTTAGTTTCTGTTTTTACCTTTATCTCCTTTAGTTTCTGTTTTTATCTCCTTTAGTTTCTGTTTTTATCTTTATCTCCTTTAGTTTCTGTTTTTATCTCCTTTAGTTTCTGTTTTTATCTCCTTTAGTTTCTGTTTTTATCTTTATCTCCTTTAGTTTCTGTTTTTACCTTTATCTCCTTTAGTTTCTGTTTTTATCTTTATCTCCTTTAGTTTCTGTTTTTATCTCCTTTAGTTTCTGTTTTTATCTTTATCTCCTTTAGTTTCTGTTTTTATCTCCTTTAGTTTCTGTTTTTATCTTTATCTCCTTTAGTTTCTGTTTTTATCTCCTTTAGTTTCTGTTTTTATCTTTATCTCCTTTAGTTTCTGTTTTTATCTTTATCTCCTTTAGTTTCTGTTTTTATCTCCTTTAGTTTCTGTTTTTATCTTTATCTCCTTTAGTTTCTGTTTTTATCTTTATCTCCTTTAGTTTCTGTTTTTATCTCCTTTAGTTTCTGTTTTTATCTTTATCTCCTTTAGTTTCTGTTTTTATCTTTATCTCCTTTAGTTTCTGTTTTTATCTTTATCTCCTTTAGTTTCTGTTTTTACCTTTATCTCCTTTAGTTTCTGTTTTTATCTCCTTTAGTTTCTGTTTTTATCTTTATCTCCTTTAGTTTCTGTTTTTATCTCCTTTAGTTTCTGTTTTTATCTCCTTTAGTTTCTGTTTTTATCTTTATCTCCTTTAGTTTCTGTTTTTACCTTTATCTCCTTTAGTTTCTGTTTTTATCTTTATCTCCTTTAGTTTCTGTTTTTATCTCCTTTAGTTTCTGTTTTTACCTTTATCTCCTTTAGTTTCTGTTTTTACCTTTATCTCCTTTAGTTTCTGTTTTTATCTTTATCTCCTTTAGTTTCTGTTTTTATCTTTATCTCCTTTAGTTTCTGTTTTTATCTTTATCTCCTTTAGTTTCTGTTTTTATCTCCTTTAGTTTCTGTTTTTATCTCCTTTAGTTTCTGTTTTTATCTTTATCTCCTTTAGTTTCTGTTTTTATCTTTATCTCCTTTAGTTTCTGTTTTTATCTTTATCTCCTTTAGTTTCTGTTTTTATCTCCTTTAGTTTCTGTTTTTATCTTTAGTTTCTGTTTTTATCTTTATCTCCTTTAGTTTCTGTTTTTACCTTTATCTCCTTTAGTTTCTGTTTTTACCTTTATCTCCTTTAGTTTCTGTTTTTACCTTTATCTCCTTTAGTTTCTGTTTTTATCTCCTTTAGTTTCTGTTTTTATCTTTATCTCCTTTAGTTTCTGTTTTTATCTTTATCTCCTTTAGTTTCTGTTTTTATCTTTATCTCCTTTAGTTTCTGTTTTTATCTTTATCTCCTTTAGTTTCTGTTTTTATCTTTATCTCCTTTAGTTTCTGTTTTTATCTTTATCTCCTTTAGTTTCTGTTTTTATCTTTATCTCCTTTAGTTTCTGTTTTTATCTCCTTTAGTTTCTGTTTTTATCTTTATCTCCTTTAGTTTCTGTTTTTATCTTTATCTCCTTTAGTTTCTGTTTTTACCTTTATCTCCTTTAGTTTCTGTTTTTATCTTTATCTCCTTTAGTTTCTGTTTTTATCTCCTTTAGTTTCTGTTTTTATCTCCTTTAGTTTCTGTTTTTATCTTTATCTCCTTTAGTTTCTGTTTTTATCTTTATCTCCTTTAGTTTCTGTTTTTATCTTTATCTCCTTTAGTTTCTGTTTTTATCTCCTTTAGTTTCTGTTTTTATCTTTATCTCCTTTAGTTTCTGTTTTTATCTTTATCTCCTTTAGTTTCTGTTTTTATCTTTATCTCCTTTAGTTTCTGTTTTTATCTTTATCTCCTTTAGTTTCTGTTTTTATCTTTATCTCCTTTAGTTTCTGTTTTTATCTTTATCTCCTTTAGTTTCTGTTTTTATCTTTATCTCCTTTAGTTTCTGTTTTTATCTCCTTTAGTTTCTGTTTTTACCTTTATCTCCTTTAGTTTCTGTTTTTATCTTTATCTCCTTTAGTTTCTGTTTTTATCTTTATCTCCTTTAGTTTCTGTTTTTATCTCCTTTAGTTTCTGTTTTTATCTTTATCTCCTTTAGTTTCTGTTTTTATCTCCTTTAGTTTCTGTTTTTATCTTTATCTCCTTTAGTTTCTGTTTTTATCTTTATCTCCTTTAGTTTCTGTTTTTATCTTTATCTCCTTTAGTTTCTGTTTTTATCTTTATCTCCTTTAGTTTCTGTTTTTATCTTTATCTCCTTTAGTTTCTGTTTTTATCTTTATCTCCTTTAGTTTCTGTTTTTATCTTTATCTCCTTTAGTTTCTGTTTTTACCTTTATCTCCTTTAGTTTCTGTTTTTATCTTTATCTCCTTTAGTTTCTGTTTTTATCTCCTTTAGTTTCTGTTTTTATCTTTATCTCCTTTAGTTTCTGTTTTTATCTTTATCTCCTTTAGTTTCTGTTTTTATCTTTATCTCCTTTAGTTTCTGTTTTTATCTTTATCTCCTTTAGTTTCTGTTTTTACCTTTATCTCCTTTAGTTTCTGTTTTTATCTTTATCTCCTTTAGTTTCTGTTTTTATCTCCTTTAGTTTCTGTTTTTATCTTTATCTCCTTTAGTTTCTGTTTTTATCTTTATCTCCTTTAGTTTCTGTTTTTATCTTTATCTCCTTTAGTTTCTGTTTTTATCTTTATCTCCTTTAGTTTCTGTTTTTATCTCCTTTAGTTTCTGTTTTTATCTTTATCTCCTTTAGTTTCTGTTTTTATCTTTATCTCCTTTAGTTTCTGTTTTTATCTCCTTTAGTTTCTGTTTTTATCTTTATCTCCTTTAGTTTGTGTTTTTACCTCCTTTAGTTTCTGTTTTTATCTTTATCTCCTTTAGTTTCTGTTTTTATCTTTATCTCCTTTAGTTTCTGTTTTTATCTTTATCTCCTTTAGTTTCTGTTTTTATCTCCTTTAGTTTCTGTTTTTATCTTTATCTCCTTTAGTTTCTGTTTTTATCTTTATCTCCTTTAGTTTCTGTTTTTATCTTTATCTCCTTTAGTTTCTGTTTTTATCTTTATCTCCTTTAGTTTCTGTTTTTATCTCCTTTAGTTTCTGTTTTTATCTTTATCTCCTTTAGTTTCTGTTTTTACCTTTATCTCCTTTAGTTTCTGTTTTTATCTCCTTTAGTTTCTGTTTTTATCTTTATCTCCTTTAGTTTCTGTTTTTATCTCCTTTAGTTTCTGTTTTTATCTTTATCTCCTTTAGTTTCTGTTTTTATCTTTATCTCCTTTAGTTTCTGTTTTTATCTTCTTTTAGTTTCTGTTTTTATCTTTATCTCCTTTAGTTTCTGTTTTTATCTTTATCTCCTTTAGTTTCTGTTTTTATCTTTATCTCCTTTAGTTTCTGTTTTTACCTTTATCTCCTTTAGTTTCTGTTTTTATCTCCTTTAGTTTCTGTTTTTATCTTTATCTCCTTTAGTTTCTGTTTTTATCTTTATCTCCTTTAGTTTCTGTTTTTATCTCCTTTAGTTTCTGTTTTTATCTTTATCTCCTTTAGTTTCTGTTTTTATCTCCTTTAGTTTCTGTTTTTATCTCCTTTAGTTTGTTTTTATCTTTATCTCCTTTAGTTTCTGTTTTTATCTCCTTTAGTTTCTGTTTTTATCTTTATCTCCTTTAGTTTCTGTTTTTATCTTTATCTCCTTTAGTTTCTGTTTTTATCTCCTTTAGTTTGTTTTTATCTTTATCTCCTTTAGTTTCTGTTTTTATCTCCTTTAGTTTCTGTTTTTATCTCCTTTAGTTTCTGTTTTTATCTTTATCTCCTTTAGTTTCTGTTTTTATCTTTATCTCCTTTAGTTTCTGTTTTTATCTTTATCTCCTTTAGTTTCTGTTTTTATCTTTATCTCCTTTAGTTTCTGTTTTTATCTTTATCTCCTTTAGTTTCTGTTTTTATCTTTATCTCCTTTAGTTTCTGTTTTTATCTTTATCTCCTTTAGTTTCTGTTTTTATCTCCTTTAGTTTCTGTTTTTATCTTTATCTCCTTTAGTTTCTGTTTTTATCTCCTTTAGTTTCTGTTTTTATCTTTATCTCCTTTAGTTTCTGTTTTTATCTCCTTTAGTTTCTGTTTTTATCTTTATCTCCTTTAGTTTCTGTTTTTATCTTTATCTCCTTTAGTTTCTGTTTTTATCTTTATCTCCTTTAGTTTCTGTTTTTATCTCCTTTAGTTTCTGTTTTTATCTCCTTTAGTTTGTTTTTATCTTTATCTCCTTTAGTTTCTGTTTTTATCTTTATCTCCTTTAGTTTCTGTTTTTATCTTTATCTCCTTTAGTTTCTGTTTTTATCTTTATCTCCTTTAGTTTCTGTTTTTATCTTTATCTCCTTTAGTTTCTGTTTTTATCTTTATCTCCTTTAGTTTCTGTTTTTATCTCCTTTAGTTTCTGTTTTTACCTTTATCTCCTTTAGTTTCTGTTTTTATCTTTATCTCCTTTAGTTTCTGTTTTTACCTTTATCTCCTTTAGTTTCTGTTTTTATCTTTATCTCCTTTAGTTTCTGTTTTTATCTCCTTTAGTTTCTGTTTTTACCTTTATCTCCTTTAGTTTCTGTTTTTACCTTTATCTCCTTTAGTTTCTGTTTTTACCTTTATCTCCTTTAGTTTCTGTTTTTATCTTTATCTCCTTTAGTTTCTGTTTTTATCTCCTTTAGTTTCTGTTTTTATCTTTATCTCCTTTAGTTTCTGTTTTTATCTTTATCTCCTTTAGTTTCTGTTTTTATCTTTATCTCCTTTAGTTTCTGTTTTTATCTTTATCTCCTTTAGTTTCTGTTTTTATCTTTATCTCCTTTAGTTTCTGTTTTTATCTCCTTTAGTTTCTGTTTTTATCTTTATCTCCTTTAGTTTCTGTTTTTATCTCCTTTAGTTTCTGTTTTTATCTCCTTTAGTTTGTTTTTATCTTTATCTCCTTTAGTTTCTGTTTTTATCTTTATCTCCTTTAGTTTCTGTTTTTATCTTTATCTCCTTTAGTTTCTGTTTTTATCTTTATCTCCTTTAGTTTCTGTTTTTATCTCCTTTAGTTTGTTTTTATCTTTATCTCCTTTAGTTTCTGTTTTTATCTTTATCTCCTTTAGTTTCTGTTTTTATCTTTATCTCCTTTAGTTTCTGTTTTTATCTTTATCTCCTTTAGTTTCTGTTTTTATCTTTATCTCCTTTAGTTTCTGTTTTTATCTTTATCTCCTTTAGTTTCTGTTTTTATCTCCTTTAGTTTCTGTTTTTATCTTTATCTCCTTTAGTTTCTGTTTTTATCTCCTTTAGTTTCTGTTTTTATCTCCTTTAGTTTCTGTTTTTATCTTTATCTCCTTTAGTTTCTGTTTTTATCTTTATCTCCTTTAGTTTCTGTTTTTATCTTTATCTCCTTTAGTTTCTGTTTTTATCTCCTTTAGTTTCTGTTTTTATCTTTATCTCCTTTAGTTTCTGTTTTTATCTCCTTTAGTTTGTTTTTATCTTTATCTCCTTTAGTTTCTGTTTTTATCTTTATCTCCTTTAGTTTCTGTTTTTATCTTTATCTCCTTTAGTTTCTGTTTTTACCTTTATCTCCTTTAGTTTCTGTTTTTACCTTTATCTTCTTTTAGTTTCTGTTTTTATCTCCTTTAGTTTCTGTTTTTACCTTTATCTCCTTGCGGGTTTCCCCGGGCCGGAACACCAGCGTTCCCTCGGCCCTCTCGTAGTCGGAGCCGGCGTTGGCCGAGCCGTTCTCGGTTTGGTAGTCCAGGTAGAAGGTGTTGTGTCCGGTTCCCCCGTCCAGAACCACCACCAGGACCAGCGACCCACAGTTCTCGGTGCACTGGTACTGGGAACTCTCAAAGCTGACGTGGGAGCAGGTTTCCCGGTCCGAGTCCCGGCCCCGGCGCCGCTGCTCGGCCGCGTGTCTCTTCAGGACGTTCCCGGCGCCGATGATCATGCGGGTGGCCTGGATCCGGTAGAAGGCCCGGCTCTTCTTCTGCTGCACCAGAGCCGAGTAGTTGGCCATCTCGATCAGCTGGTCCAGGTCTTTGTCCGGGTGTTTGTCCTGCAGGTCCTTGAGGAGCCGGAGCAGCTGACGAGACAGGAACACGGTGGGAATGTAGCGCTAATGTAGCTTCCTTTTACAGCAAGGAACTTCTACTTGTTGTTTAGAGAGCTAAAGCTAAACTAACTAAAGCTAATATTCCACTGGCGGTGCTTCCGAAATGCCGTACTAAAGAGTATATACCGTATTGACCCGAATATAAGACGACCCTGACTGTAAGACAACTCTCTTTTTCAAGACTCAAATTTGAAAAAAAGACTTTTTGAACACCAAATTAAATTTTTATACAGAAAATAATTACAGTACATCTGAAACAAATGATTATAACAATATATTTGAGGGAAAAAGCCTGTTATTTTGACTCATTCAAATCATGATCTTGAAGTTTGCATCATAACTTCTTCGGCCCACATTTCTCCAGATTGTCGCTACGTTTCTCCATTTTCTGTTATCTCTTCTCTTATTTTCTTCTCTTTTCTTTCTTACCGCTATTTTTTTATTTATCATCTTCATGCTACTGCTATTTTTTATTTTTCCTCTTCGTGACAGGGGTTCACTTTGTCCTGGGGAGTTAAGTTCAGCATTCACTTTAAAGATATCTGGCGCCATCTAGTGGTGTAAATGGGTATAACGTCTAGACCCTGAATGTAAGACGACCCCCACTTTTTCAGTCTGATTTCAATGTAAAAAACACCGTCTCATATTCAGACCAATACGGTACTCAAAAAGTATACTTAAGTTCAGCACACTTTGCAGTAAATATCAGTAGTATGCATTAATTGGGACGTACTACTCAGAGCCACACGGCACTTCCTGCCGTTGGGAGGGGGAGTTGTTACCATGGTAACAGGGAGGTGTTACCATGGTAACAGCTGCAGTAGCAGCTCCGCTCTTTCCTGTTTATCCTTGCCCAAACAAGATGCCATTATATAATATTATTATATACCAATATTTTAATATTAATATTATCATATTAATATTATATAATAATAATATTATACTTAATATTATACTTATGACATATACGTAGCACTTAGCAACCAAACACCACTTCATTGCATTGTAGGAAGTTTCTGCTTAGCTAGTGTCCGTCAATCCACACTAATACATTTCTCCAGAATCAGTATGGATAGAAATACTATTGAGTACGTACTAATGTTTCAGACGCACTAAGAAGTTCTGGTCCAGGTTTCTGTTCTCACCTCGTCTCTGTTCTGGTCCAGGTCGTCCCCCGTCTGCACCGACACCGTCACCCCGGAGGAACCGGGGCAGGAACCGGCCTCCTTCCCGTCCAGGATCACGTCTTTGGGAGAAACGTCTCCCTCCATCTCCACCACGATGCCGTGTCTCTTATCGGCCCGGTAACGTTTGTGCATGTACTTGTAGAAGAGCAGGCGGCGGTCGGCGATCCAGGCCAAGATCACGCAGATGGGGAAGTAGAGCAGCGTCACGATGGCCTCCCAGACCTGGATAAAGCCCAAAACGGCTTAGCTCCGCAGTATTTACAAGACCTGATAGAGCCTTATGTTCCTGGCAGAGCTCTCCGTTCTCAGAGTGCAGGTTTACTCGTAGTTCCTAGAGTATCTAAATGTAGATTTGGAGGGCGGGCGTTCTGCTATCAGGCACCATTACTTTGGAACCAACTTCCAATCTTTTTTCTTTTTTCTCGTTTGTGCATGTTTGCAGGCCGGAGCTTCAAGAGCTGCGTGCTGGCCTGCGCCCACCCCCCTTTGCTTCCACCTGCCAGCTGTGTGCTGCTGACGTCCACTGTTCCCATATTGGTTGTTATGGTTTGGGATTTATTAGTTAAAAACAAAGTGTTTCCCTGTCTGTTTTGGTAGGTTTTGTTTGGTAAAATGTAAGATTGCATTTCTCTGCATTGTAGAAGAAAATCAATTAAATTAGACGGCGCTGTGTTGCTCTGATCAGGGAGCAGAAAGTGCAAAAAGAGGGTCCAGAAGACTATAAATGTGTTTTTGTGTCTTCTGCAGCAAATAAATGCAGAAAAACAACCCCTGACTTGTCGTTTGTCACACTTGATCCAAACCTGTTACATACGCCCGGTAGTGAAAGCAGCTAGGAAACAAAGAGAGAAGTAACTGACCTCAACAACCCCTGGAGAGATGACGGCCAGGATCAGGTAGAGCCAAATGTAGGCGAAGATGCTCCAGAACGCTGTGATGAAAAACACTCGCAGGTGTTTGATCTTACGACACTCTCCGTCCGGAATGACCCAGACGCACAAACCGATGATCACAAACATGTTGAAGGCTGCACTTCCCACGATGGTTCCAGGGCCGATCTCCCCGGCGCTGAAGTTATGACCACAAACCTGAGGAGAACCAGGGACACAAACTACATCAACTCTGAAGTTATGACCACAAACCTGAGGAGAACCAGAGACAAAAACTACATCAACTCTGGAGTTATGACCACAAACCTGAGGAGAACCAGGGACACAAACTACATCAACTCTGAAGTTATGACCACAAACCTGCCGGAATCCAGAGACACAAACTAGATCAACTCTGAAGTTATGACCACAAACCTGTGGAGAACCAGAGACACAAACTAGATCAACTCTGGAGTTATGACCACAAACCTGAGGAGAACCGGAGACACAAACTAGATCAACTCTGAAGTTATGACCACAAACCTGTGGAGAACCAGAGACACAAACTAGATCAACTCTGGAGTTATGACCACAAACCTGAGGAGAACCAGAGACACAAACTAGATCAACTCTGAAGTTATGACCACAAACCTGAGGAGAACCAGAGACACAAACTAGATCAACTCTGAAGTTTTGACCACAAACCTGTGGAGAACCAGAGACACAAACTAGATCAACTCTGGAGTTATGACCACAAACCTGAGGAGAACCAGAGACACAAACTAGATCAACTCTGAAGTTATGACCACAAACCTGTGGAGAACCAGAGACACAAACTACATCAACTCTGGAGTTATGACCACAAACCTGAGGAGAACCAGAGACACAAACTAGATCAACTCTGAAGTTATGACCACAAACCTGTGGAGAACCAGAGACACAAACTAGATCAACTCTGGAGTTATGACCACGAACCTGTGGAGAACCGGAGACACAAACTAGATCAACTCTGAAGTTATGACCACAAACCTGCCAGAATCCAGAGACACAAACTAGATCAACTCTGAAGTTATGACCACAAACCTGAGGAATCCAGAGACACAAACTAGATCAACTCTGGAGTTATGACCACAAACCTGAGGAGAACCAGAGACACAAACTACATCAACTCTGAAGTTATGACCACAAACCTGTGGAGAACCAGAGACACAAACTAGATCAACTCTGGAGTTATGACCACAAACCTGTGGAGAACCAGAGACACAAACTACATCAACTCTGAAGTTATGACCACAAACCTGTGGAGAACCAGAGACACAAACTAGATCAACTCTGAAGTTATGACCACAAACCTGAGGAATCTAGAGACACAAACTAGATCAACTCTGAAGTTATGACCACAAACCTGAGGAGAACCAGAGACACAAACTAGATCAACTCTGAAGTTATGACCACAAACCTGAGGAGAACCAGAGACACAAACTAGATCAACTCTGGAGTTATGACCACAAACCTGCCGGAATCCAGAGACACAAACTAGATCAACTCTGAAGTTATGACCACAAACCTGCCGGAATCCAGAGACACAAACTAGATCAACTCTGAAGTTATGACCACAAACCTGAGGAGAACCAGAGACACAAACTAGATCAACTCTGAAGTTATGACCACAAACCTGAGGAGAACCAGAGACACAAACTAGATCAACTCTGAAGTTATGACCACAAACCTGAGGAGAACCAGAGACACAAACTAGATCAACTCTGAAGTTATGACCACAAACCTGAGGAGAACCAGAGACACAAACTAGATCAACTCTGAAGTTATGACCACAAACCTGAGGAGAACCAGAGACACAAACTACATCAACTCTGAAGTTATGACCACAAACCTGAGGAGAACCAGAGACACAAACTACATCAACTCTGAAGTTATGACCACAAACCAGTGGAGAACCAGAGACACAAACTAGATCAAGTCTGAAGTTATGACCACAAACCTGTGGAGAACCAGAGACACAAACTAGATCAACTCTGGAGTTATGACCACAAACCTGATGAGAACCAGAGACACAAACTACAGGAAGTAACTCGATAACGGAGGGCAGGATTGACAGGAAGTAGCTCGATAACGGAGGGCAGGATTGACAGGAAGTAGCTCGATAATGGAGAGCAGGATTGACAGGAAGTAGCTCGATGACGGAGGGCAGGATTGACAGGAAGTAGCTCGATGACGGAGAGCAGGATTGACAGGAAGTAGAGCAGAATTGACAGGAAGTACCGCAGGATTGACAGGAAGTACCTCGATAACGGAGAGCAGGATTGACAGGAAGTAGCTCGATGACGGAGAGCAGGATTGACAGGAAGTAGAGCAGAATTGACAGGAAGTACCTCGATGACGGAGAGCAGGATTGACAGGAAGTAGAGCAGGATTGACAGGAAGTAGCTCGATAACGGAGGGCAGGATTGACAGGAAGTAGCGCAGGATTGACAGGAAGTACCTCGATGACGGACAGCAGGATCTCCGGCGCAGACGAGCCCAGGGCCATGAGCGTCAGGTTGGAAACCGTCTCGTTCCAGACTCGGACCGTCGTCACCGTCGTCTCACCGTTGGGTTTAGTGATGGTCACTTCTTTCTCCTGAGATCACCGTTTTCAGGATTGGATGTTTACATGAAACGAAGAAAAATGTGGTTATTTTTATGCTTGTATAAACGTCAAAACTGTGTATGACAATCGTACCATGAATGCCAGGTTTAATTAGTTAAAACAGTTTAAAATGAGGTCTCTTCTTCGGCTTAGCATCAGAGCTTATTTTATAACCAGATGTTTACTCAGCAACAATCAAGTTCTGTTTAGGAGGATCAGTGTTTCATTATAACACACATAACGCACAGGCAGCAGGGAATTAGTGAGTTAGGTAGCAGTGCTGCGTGTGAAAATGCACTGATAGTGATCGATTTGCCTGGCATCGAATGATTTAGTTTCAGAACCGCGTTGGTGGACAGCTCCTCCAAAGAGCTTCTTAAAGAGCGGTCTTAAGAGCGGTCCTAAGAACGTGTTAAGAAGTCATCTGGGAAACACCCGTACCTTAGGGCCCCTTCTTAGTTGAACCCTTCTTAAGAGCCTTCTTAAATCCTTAAAAGGGTTGGATCTGGGAAACCCAGACAATATCTTTATTAAATATAATACTCTAAAATTCCATGACATAGTAGAGCAGAAAAGTGTTTTATTTGCCTTTAAAGCAGAAACTGCTTCCAAACTGCATTCAGGATTTGTTCC